>NC_134555.1:34157560-34162560 GCF_025594145.1 Primulina tabacum
CAGGTCAGTTACTGGCTACACAGACTAGATTGACTGCCACTGACTGGCATAGAGTTCCTTCCTTGATTGAAAGTTCCGCTCCAGAATTGACAAGTTACATGCTTTCTTTAGGAAGATCTTTCCGGGGCTTGCTTTAAAGAACTTCATTCCTGGAAGGAGAAATGCAGCTGTGTTGGATCTCTTACTCCCCAAGCTAGAGTAAATAATATGTAAAGGGAACTTGCTTTCCTGTGTCGGATGGAACTCGAAATGCCAACAAAGCTTTGATAGCCGAATTGGCTTGGCTATGTTCTTTTTACCGTTAAGTGGTTTGGGGAAACCAAGCAGGCAATGGAACTGGCCAGTGAAAAAGTCCCTCTCTAGATTGAAATGACAATGGGCGGGACCCTCTACTCTATATATATAGATATAGAGATGCAAATACGTTTTCAAGGATTCCACTTCTACAGAGCTAGTGGAGCTTTTCTCCTCAACCAGGCAATCGAGTTTAGGACATCTAGTTTAGGGCCAGCCAAAGTTAGAACTAGATTGGAAAGCGGAAGGAAGGGCATCCACCCTTTGTTTTGGCACATGAGGTTCATTCGCCCCAGGAGTTTACCAACCTATTTTCCAACTGCAACTAAAGTACCGGCTTCCTACCATTCTTTGAGCCTTTCGCAAACTAAGAAAGAACGGGGGATATCCTAACATGAAAATAAATGTGGGTTATTAGAAATACGAAATCAATATAGTTTCAAATAAAAGTATAGAGAAGAATTGACTTTAAGAGAGTGGCGACGGCGGGTCACTGCACCCGGGGAAAAGTGTATATTGGTATCTCCTCCAAGAGGAAATTCTAATGAAGTTTTTTTATTTCGGGCCATGGAATGCGTATCGTATAGAATCCACATAGAACAATTAGTAAGAAACTGGACACCAGGGAAAGCTGTCCTACTCCGATCCCCGGATCGACAACCAGGTCTTAAGGACATCAACAGACCCATGTCCCGTATCAAGGAATCTATTGGATGCTATCATTTACTAATATTCATTCATGTGATATGCGATTTGTTCTTATCATTTGGACTTCTCCGTCTGGTGGGCAATCGCTCCTGAAATCTTGTTGCTGGAACCCCCCCGCAGGGGGTGCAGGATTGTATAGATCTCACATGTCTTGAAGAGCATATGGAGGAGACGTCTCATGTTGACAGACTTCAAAATGCTATGAGCAAGGCTCGGCCAGGTGCTCGGACACTTTTATATTATGTAGATAGCTCGAGCTATAACCCTAGCTGGGCAGCTCAGTATTTATTTTATCTGTGGGAGCCCCTTAGGGAAAGAAGGAGGCACCTTCCCTTTCTTCCATTTAAGGAATATGTTGGGCTTAATCCTCTACTTCGCTCTCCTGATAGGAAAGTTGGATTAAAGGATGTAACCCGGGAATCCTCACGAGTGAAATCCTTTGGCATTAAAGATGCTCTAATCTATTCATACAATTTCGATATGAGGTTTGTCTTAGTTTTCTGTGCTATGATTGGATTTTCTATCTGGTGGTACACGGTGCCGGAACAATTGTTATATCATCCTGATGCTTTGGCAAGCGAGAATCTCAAATTCTTAACATAAAGACACTTTTTAATACAATGTCTGTAGCACACACCATGTTCTTTCACCATGCGAGTGTGGAGAACCACTCAATCGGGCAGCAAAAGAGATGTTTTCTGACACTTTACCTTTGCATCAAAACAAGATGAAAAGAGTAACCGCACTTTCGGTTTATCTTTCTTCTATTCTTCTAACAATAATGCTTTCAGAATCTATTTCCCAATATGGTATGCTAGTCCCCATTCATTAGTATTTCAAAATAGAACACAATACCAATAACGATTCTCTCCTGCTTAGGAACTATCAGACGCATTGGCTGGGGTAAGAAGATCCGATCTCACTCTTAAAGCCTTAACCACACTATGTACTATTTTCCATTTTGATCGGGTAACGAAGTGGATTGGTCGGCTCTCTAAGTACGGAGACAGGAGCTCCAGCCTAGAGACGGTCCTTAGGCCGGACAGAGGTCTGAGGAAAGCCCCTTATTCTATCAAATAATTTAACTCCTTAAAGACCATTCGAGCCTGTTGAGCTCGCTCAAATGCAGGATAGCGGTGCCTAGTTGGAAGTGAAAATCAATAGAATAGCCAGATTCCAGCCGTATAGTTTTATATTGGCTCTTAGACAGAAATTTCTTTCTCAGTTCGTGGGATCGGCATCAGCAATCTCATCGATTGAGTCTCATCGGACGAAGGTATAAATGCCATAGTTGAGTAGGGAATCGCCCCCTGTCTTCGAGAGTGAGCAGTAGAGCCGATCTTCTTCTTTTGAATCGAGTAGGGAGGTCTAGTGAATGGAGGTAGCTGTCTGTGTCGGAAGGACTAGTAAATAGAGAGGAAGACGTCCGTACCCCTTCAACAAAACCCATTGAGTGGACCATCCTCTATAATAGGTTCAGAAAGGCAATGTCACTTGTAAAGCTCTTTCGTCGACTCTCTCTTGATGTTCCAAACCTTCAAATCAGAAGAAACTTCCTCTTTGAAAGCTACCTTTCAATCAAAAGCTGCTACAACGCGCGGTTGCTATTAGCTAATTTTTTGACTTGAGGCATAGGGCTTTGGTCTGCTCTGGTCAGGAAGACAAGAAAAGGTAAGGAATAACAGAAGGTAGGTGCAAGTGAATCGGACTAGGAGCGGATGGTTTCATGGTATGGTTTTTTGGTTTCGGTAGCTAAGATGAAGAGGATCCTTCTTTTTCACTTGACAACGAAACCTTATTTATTTAAAGTATATTAGGGTTCTATCCAACCAGACTATTTCATTCCTTGCCCTGTCGGACCAGACTTTAAACCTTGGGAAGGGAGGGCACTTTCGAGAGCGTATGAGGAAAAATCCGTTGTGACAGAAAGAGTTGTGAAATCAAAAGCTGCTTTCGGTAAGCGCTCTTCTTGGAATTGAAGCAGTTCTCGAATCAGCTCTTAGGACAACTAGGCTGTTTGAAGGTGCGTAGCGGAGTGAAGTCAAAGTAAGATAGAGGAAGTACAGATAAACATCCTTTTGCCTTTAGTGCTTGGTAGGAGCAGCTGAGCATATGCTAGAATCACGCGTAATGATAATGAAACGCTTGTCTTACAACTCTAAAACATAGAAAAACCCTGCTACAAATAAAATAATTGAACTTAATACGCTCTACTTGATTGAATTTGAATTCAACGGAAAAAAGGCGTGGAGCTTAAATAACTCACTCAGAACACTTTTTAAAGTATTACGCGGTACGATTAGGTCGAATAAACCTTTCTGGAATAAATATTCAGCCGCTTGTGAACCTTCAGGTACTGTTTTATTCAATGTTTGTTCAATTACTCTTTTACCCGCAAATGCAATGTAGGAATTGGGTTCGGCAATAATGATATCTCCCAACATACCAAAACTAGCTGTTACCCCACCAGTAGTAGGAGATGTAAGGATTGATACATAAAATAACTTTTTATTGGATTGATAATCATATAAGGCCGATGATATTTTAGCCATTTGCATTAAGCTCAAACTTCCTTCTTGCATGCGCGCCCCCCCCCGAAGCGCACACTATAATAAGAGGTATAAGTCGACTGGTAGCGTACTCAATCAAACGAGTGATTTTCTCCCCCACCACGGATCCCATACTACCCCCCATAAACTGAAAATCCATAACCCCAATTGCTACGAGAATACCATTTAGTTGACCTACACCTGTTTGAACAGCTTCAGTTAATCCTGTCTTTCTTTGATAAGAATCAATACGATCTTTATAAGGCTCCTCCTCCGAATGAAATCCAATGGGATCCAGAGAGACCATGTCTTCATCCATAGGATCCCAAGTACCGGGATCGATCGAAAGTTCGATTCTTTCTGAACTACTCATTTGAAAATGATATCCACATTGTTCACAAATATTCATTTTTTATTTCAAAAATTTTTTATAATTTAATCCATAACAATTTTCGCATTGAACCCACAAATGCCTGTATTTTTGAGTTGCATCGAGACCATTAGACCCTTCTCTTAGAGTTAAATCACTACTCTTCGCGCGGGTTCGTAGACTGGACCTCCCGCTTTCGCTACTAGTTCTACGTTTATCAAAAATGCACCTAGAAATGTAACTGTCACTACTATCACTTACAATGAACGTATCAATACAGATTTGAGACTGAAGATAACTGTCAATGCAACTATTAATGTGATTATTCCAACTAGATTGAGTTACATACATGTAACGATTGGATAAGGAATCTTCACTCGTAGATCCATTATTCATACAACTAGAATTGCGATAATGATAAAAAGAATTCTCTAATTCACTCATAAAAGAATGGTCGTTGTCAATCTCAAAAATATGATTTTCAATATCAAAATAGATAGAATAAGTATCTCCATTACTATCCCTAACTAAAAAAGTATCATCAGAGATAAAATTCCAAATGTCTTTGAAGCCGAATAAACGATCCACATTAGTGTAACTAGAATTGTCACGACCCCTGCAACTATGAATGTTTTTAGCCCTACCTTTTCTATTCGGATCTTCACTTGAACTAGTATTTTCAACAGGACCAAGATTGTCCATTGAGTTCTTTATCCCATACCTACGCTCTAACTCCTTTTTAAACACCATCGAATTAAACCACCATCTTTCCATAGAGTTTTCTTGCCCCCTATTTGTTTGCATAAAAATTCAATAGATGAATAGTCATTCGAGCCACAATTCTTTAGTTTTATTTATTTCCTATCAGACTAAACATAGAAATTCAATCACTGAAGTGTGAAAAAGAATTCTTTTTTGTTTTATGGGAATCCGGGGGTAAAACTTCACTATATATGAATATGATGGATTCTCAATATTATAAATAATAATGGTAAAGAGGGGTTTTTCCTATGTCTTCGTATCGAACAAAAAAAGAACTACCCTTCCTATCTGATAGAAAAGGATCCCATGATCCTGAA
>NC_134555.1:34167560-34171091 GCF_025594145.1 Primulina tabacum
TATCGATTGCTTGTTGAACCCTGCGAATTGCGTGTAAAGTAGGATACTCAAAATTCGGGGGTCAAAGAGTTTTAGAAAACGTTCTTGGTGGAAAAAAATGTGAATGAAAGACCCCACTGAATTGAATTGGGTCCATGAATCTAAGAAATAGTGAGAATTCTTGATCTCTCTCAATTCGAAAATCCAAGGATTTGAATTGATGTCCTTTCATTGATTTCTCCTAAAGATTTCATTTAAATTGGAATTTGGTTATTCACCTATGTACGAGGATCCCCACTAAGCATCTATGGCTGAATGGTTAAAGCGCCCAACTCAAGGCTTCCTTGCTCCCTCAAAGCAATGAATGCGCTCAAAAGCACGCCATAGCACGAGAGAAAGTTTCTGCGCGGCTGAAGACGGCATTGAACGGTGGTACGTACGGCTTAGAGCCAAGGCATTCAGAGGTCTCCTGTCAGAGCTCCATCTAGGAAGTGATAGCTGAAAAGCTACTAGCATACCTGGGTCTAGAACAGCAAATGGGAAGGCTCTTTTATTTCTCCTCACACTCACGACTCTCATGTATATTCTTCCCAAATCCTAGCGTCAGCCACCATATTAAAAGCTACGCCTTGTTGCTCAAGCTGTTAGCGCGTAGTCTGTCTTATATGCCTCCAAGGGCGGTGGTGGGTGTAGTACCGCACAGGAACGCGGTTGAGCACTTAGACCAAGACGGCGACTCTGACCCGTATGGTTAAGACATCCTTCCCCTGGGATTGTGAGAAGCTTCATTTTTTATCCCTAAATAAAATCACTCAATTTGAGCTAGATATGACTTCGGACCTATTGTAATGCGTTCCAACAGTTTCGCCTATCTCCCTTTTGGTGCAAACTCAACCTTTTCTTTTCAATCATGGAGGGGGCTTCGTCTTAGCCTCAACAACTTCTGCCTTGTTTACAAGTAGGATGATTTCCATGGAGTCTCACTATGGGTGTTTGATATCTAGTGTTCTTTCTTTTTTAAAGCATGATTTTCCTTGTGATTTCCATGATGGTTTATTTGCTAAAATTAGGTATCTATTAATCATGCATTCACGTAGTCGTAATCATACCTTAGTAAATTGGGTTTTCCATGATCTAGCATTTTTTTAGGGGGGAAAGGCTAATATTTTATTGATCCATGTCATGCATTACAATATCAGCTAGAAAAGAAAAGATGGGAATTCCTCAACCCGTATACTATTTCGAACAGCGACCAAAGTGTCCTTACTCGCCTTTTTCTCGGCTAAAGCTAGCTCTGTGATCTGCTTTCTTTGTTCACAAGCTCTCCTCTCTCTGTTTAGGGTCAGCTCTCTTCTTTCAACATAACACCATAGTAAAAAAAGAGTGTTTGTTCTTGTATTTAAGGTCAATCCTTGGATACTAAGCGTGGTCTTATTTTTAGCTTGGTGCTCAAATAATTAGTAATCCTAAACTCCGGTTGTTCCCCCGGTTCGGATACCGTTATCTAAGACTATATAGACTTAGGAAGACCTATTCAATAAAGAAGATGAGTGTAGATTAAGCATGCCACGCCTTTCCAATCGGTTAAGGCCATCCATTGGTATTGCTTCGACCCATTTGGTGAAGTAGTCTGTAGCGGCGATAACAAAATGGTGACCATGACTAGAAGAAGAATTGGATGGTCGAAAGCGGGTGTGAAAGGAAGACGTTGAAGGGGCATGGATGAAATCCCCATGAGTCTGACACTCCTTACGCCTACGCACTCTATATGCTGTCCTTCTCCCCTTCTTCACATACAAGCTAGTGATCAAACTTCTACTGAGTCAACTAGAATCGGTACTCCGAAGTCTACTTCCTGCTCTAACCCTCCCCCGTGATATCTATAAAACTCCCAACATTTCCTCCTAACATTTAATAGAGCTGCTTAACTTCTAGCCGGCCTTAAGTCCTCTCTCCTCGAAAAAGTCAGATTTTTATTCCCAACGACAAAGGAACGAGCATTTTCGGGGGCCCTCGAGCAAGAGGGAAATTCTCCGTTACGAACGATTCAGAGAAGGGATTCCATCCAACTCCTAAGACTAAAGAAGAAGATCGGAATTAATTACGAATGGCGCGTACTATCCGCAGATAGGGAACGCTCTGCCGAGTTCCATTCGTTTCGATCTCATTCAAATATCGGGTAAGGGTATGTTCCCACAGAAGGAGCACCCTAGTAGGGTGGGTAAAGAGGAGTCCTCTAATTTCGTGGATACGAAACCTGATTCGATTGGGGTCATAGCCATCCAAGACTAAAGCTGCTTCGATATTCCTTTCTATCGGAACGAAAAAAGATCCATAACAAGGGGCCAAGCGTACCACCTCGTTCAGGAACAAGGGATATGGCAAAAGAGACTTACAACAAAAGAAGACTCAGCCACATTAGATAGAAAAAATGTTCCCTATCAATGCAGGTCCTCGATAAAGAGGAAAAAACTAGAAAAAGTACTCATACCTTTTTGCTATCAAACGAGAAGAATTCCTTATCGCCAATGATGCTAACCATACCTCACTTGCCTTTGCTGAGTTAATGGTTCAATTAAATCATACCTGCCCAGACATGTATCAAAAACCAATTACAATCACGCCACCGGATGACCTAAAGATTGCGTGGTTACGCCTTAGGAACCGGAGAGGCATATGAATCTCTTTCCTTTAGACAACTTCATGTATCATAATTCTTCTTTATAACCGAGAGATAGGATACCTATGAATGAATGCAATTCCGCCGGTCATCTGTCAAACCTCTCGCATTTAGGAAATGCTTTCAGGAAGGCTGCCCCAAGATCGCTGGAAAACCCCTTCCTACTTTCTTAGCGCTAAATCCGTCCTGAGCATGCTTGGCATCGCCAACATTACCAATCAGAGTAACATTCCTTTACCAAAACGGGACGGCTGGAGAATTCTGTTGAGTTATAGTTCTATATCTTAAAGGGCTGGCTAGAGGACCCCTTTTAAACCGGGTTCTGTCACTCCTAAATAAGGTTTCAGAATCGTAGACTTGGGAGTGTAAGCTAGAGCAGAGCTACCTATCTTTGGCGAATTTGTCCAACCGGAGATCGTAGTCTCGTCTCAATCCTCTTTCTTATTCGAAGAGGAACTTTTCCTTAATAGAAAAATAGCCTATGCCGCTATCGTCTTTAGTCTCTAAACCCTCGTAAGGCCTCAAATCTGAAGTCATCCTCTGTTTATTCTTTCATCCGAGTTTCCTTACAAGAAGAAATAAAAGCAAGACAGTCAGTCTATCGACTTCCTTTAGAGGGGAGGCTTCATTCTTCTCCAGCATACACCTGTCCGATAAAGAAAGCAAAAATCAAACAACTCTTATCGGCCTAAAAAGGAAGTCTTTTAGTTTTGACTTTTAAAAGCCAATTGTTCTTGTCAATCTTGTCTGTGTTGATTGATTGGCCATTGTTGTAGATGCCAGTTTTAATGTTATTTAGCTGCAGGATCGGTAGACCTCATTCGTCTTGTCCTGGCTATTTACCGGTGTGCCTTAACTTCCGGAGTGACTCT
>NC_134555.1:34171316-34178816 GCF_025594145.1 Primulina tabacum
TTCTTAAAATCCTCGATAATAGTAGACCAATCTCTACAAAGCTTTTTTGACTTCTATGAAAAAGAAAAGTGATCCAACCAGTTGATGGGAACTTTCCCCATCTTGCCCTAAGATCATATAAATAGGGGGCTTCCCCTCTCTTTTCATGATTATGATCCGGTCAAGTAATTTCATGATGTTAGGAAATGTGCTACTATGAATGCTATAAAAGCAAAGGCCATCTCCGCTTATTCGTATCCTTCGATACGTGCCTGGTCGAAATGTTTGCTTCCGGGTAAGAAAGCGAGCGTTTGATGATTGAGCCTAGGGGATGAGCTCGTCAGCAAAGAAGATCCATGAGGACGAATAGGCTGTCTGAGACTGATAAATAAGAGCAAGTCCTTCATTTCATCGATTATTGAATAAACGATAGAAAGGGTTTTAAGAAGGATAAAAAACCCTGGGAACAAAGCAGGCATTGGATCAGTTCAAAAAGGTGATCCCTAAAGTATATTCTTTTGATTGTGCAGCAGCAGGGTTGGTCCTTATGCGGAGAGGGAGGGGCAATGATTATGGTTTGAGAAGGCGAAACCTGGCGATGGAGATATGAATGCCAACCGCCTCCTTTTTTTTCCATCTTTTTTCTAAAGATGCTTTAGTAGAGCTGAAGGAACTAGAGATTGCTATTAGCTAACTGCCTCCTTACAAGTGTAAGCTTATACTAACTAATATGTTATAAGCCTAGCAAGTGACTTATCTTATAACTGATATAAATCATCCGCTTTCCCTCTATCACCTTAAGCCTACTCACTCAACTGAGTGGGATCAACAGTTGGTCTATCCTCAGGAAGCCTATCGACCGCTCTTATTAAACAAAAAAAAAATCCCAGGTTGTCTAAAATAAGCGCAACAATGGTGAAGCTAAATAAATGGGCGGGACAGGCCCTATCAGAATGGTATCCTCGAGTGCCTCTGAGGGGCTTCTATTTCATTCAATTTTACCCTTTTGTGGACAGGGTTAGAACCTCTTGCTTTTATGCTAAGGTAGAGGCTTTCTCAAGAAAAAGTAAATAACAACGAAGGAAAATATTAGATCTTCCATAGGCGCTTTTTCCGGACTACACGCCAGTCTTTTTCACCATGTTCCGAAATGGGAAGTATTTTGGAATGATTTGATTGGGACGCTAGTGAGTTAATGAGCACTGTTTGCATGGTTCCATCAGCCCTTTGCTTGCGTGTTCTGAATCGACTTCCTCATCTATAAAGAAGAGATGCCCCGTAGAAGACTCCAACCCGAATCTCGTAGTTCGAAAGGAGAATTAGGCTACCTGAGACCAACTGATTATCCAAAACATGAGACTGGTTTCTTAGAAAAGCTTTTCTAAGGCGGATGGTCTTCAACATGAGCTCTCTCGCTTGACTCTATCGGTAGAGCATTTCTTGCTAGATCGGATTGAGAGTGACTTCTTCCGCTGTCTATGTTTTCATCGGTGTCGACATTTTATTCATCTCAGACAGTTCCGGCTTGCACCGCACAGGCTACATCTAGGCCTTTCATTTATATTCTTTTCAATTTCTTTTTGAAGCCCTTCCTTCGCCTAAGACTGAGCTTACCTTGAATGTACTATCTATTTAAGTTCTATTTTATGTTTCGTGGCTGGATTAGAAGCTCGACTGAGCTATAGTCTCCGGACTAGTTGAGCACTGACTCCTATTTCACTACTAGAAAGTCCTTCTTCTTATCGAGAAGACACCCATATAATACCATTCTTATCTTGATCTAACCGCCTGGAAATCTGGACACAAGTCAAGAAGATTGAAAAACCTCTTTTCCCATGGTTGGAGTGGAGGTTCTCTTTACCTGGTACAGATCTCTTTTCTTACAACTAGTAGGAGTGCCCTGGATTTAGTGAGTCTTTCCTAGTTTCATTCTCAACAGGCTTCGTCCCTGCCCTTGAAAGCAAGCAGCCCACTTCGGACTCGCTCACAGGAGAAGCACGGACCTTTATATCCTTCGAGAAGACTAAGCTAAGTAAGGGTGAGCTCTTACTTAGAGAGAGTTGGGTAGAGTCAATTGCTCTAAGATCACATCGGATTGGTCCTAACTGCTAGGCTAGATCTTTGTGATTCAAAGCAAAGTGCTTTCTCCTTCACTTCAATGGGTAAAGAAAGACCGGTTGACACCGCTTTTCAAAGATTGATTGTTAGCAGACTGAAAGTGCCTTGCCTTTTCCCTTTGATTACAGTTGGTCTCTCAACTCTCACTGTAGGAGGCTTCGCTCCCTGCTAAATCAGTCAGTGAATCAATAGTGGATATAGAAGAGTTCGAGTAGTGGATCTCGAGGTGTTCAATCTGGTCGTGGTGTGTCTGATGGTTGAGCTCCGCCTTTGATCTGCGACTCCCTTGCCCCGAGCGCTGGGAGAATTGGCTCACCCGGGTACCACTGTTCGTTTTTCTTTTTACTACGTGACAGCTGGATCGGTTCGTGCGGAGCAAAAACCTACTTTGGTTGGAGAGAGATCCAACAGTTGCGCTATTCTATTGGTGTCTGAATAGGAGGAACATTAAATAGCCTGCCCGCCCCTATCCTATGGTGTCTATTGCCAGATGAAAGAGTCCTGAGAGCATGACATCTGCTCATCAGTGGTCTTAATTTAGGAAGCGGTCTTCTTCCCGGCTGTAGCGCTTTTTCGCGCACAACAAGACAAAGAAGCTAAGCGCACACAGCTGAAGAGTCCGAACTTGTAGCACTTGTGGTGCGTAGGTCTTCTTTCTTTTTCAAATCCAGGAAAGGAGGGCTTTTGATCCTCGCACCGAACTCTAAGCGAGTGGCTTATCGTGAGACCTTAGCCCGATGCCTTTTAATCGAAGCGAAGTTAGTCACAGGTCAACCCTTCAGAGTTCTTCTTACTCCCCGATTCTGTACCCTTGGCTAACTTGTTTTCCTGCGTTGCACCCCTCTCATCTAAATCTAAACTATCTTTCTCTCCTAACGTTGAGCGTGAAAGCGGCTCTGAACGGTCTTTTTTTGTGAGGATTGGGCTGGCTTCTTTCCTCATCCTAAAGGGTGGCAGCAATGTTATGTGGAATGGACAAGTTTGCTTTGACTTACTTTTCTTTTGCCTCTCAAGCAGATAAAGGTGCGCCAAGGGATGCTTCTTTTCTAAGAAGAATAAAGGGCACCGATTAACGGATTCGTTAAGTGACAGTCAAATAAAGGAGTTCAACCCCAGTGTCCCCCGTCTTTCCTCTGACAGAGGCTTAATCAACTACTTCTAGCTACTCTGGGATCCCGGGATAACTTTTTTACATTAATCCCATCCCTGGAACTCAATCTGAGTGGTTCCCCTCAATAAGGGCGAAAAGTAGCATCAGCGGATGAAAGAATGGACGAGCTCCCTTTCAATTACATCGAACCTTGTTGGCCGATAACTCGATGGTATCCGCTCATGGATGGTAGTTGACTTCTTTTTGTAAGTTTCAGCCTTTCTAGTGAATCCACACCAGTAAGAAATAGGTTGGAGTAGCCCACGGAGCGGTAGATCGTCGGTAGCCCTAAAAGGGGTATTCAATTCCGACAGCCCCAATAGTAGACGCTCCTTCAAGAACTCAGTAATCAACTCTTTCGCTTAGCAGTTGAATTAGCCACTGAGCTGCCGGCAGCAAGAATCTATTGAGTTCTAAGGAACCTTCGGAAGAGCAAATTCCTTAGACAATTTAGGCTAAGGTGTGGATTACCTTAGAAGAGCTGCTAAGCGCTACTAAACCTCGGTCGGATTCGGGCTGCCTTAGACTGACAACATAGGGGAGCTCCTTCCTTATCCAGCTTAGGCTGCGAAGCGGGCGCGACAAAAGAGCTGAGTTGCTCTAGAAAGAATCGGAACCAACCCACTTCCTTTCTTCGGAACTGCTCCCTTCTTTTTTTTGGAGGGGAACGGGGCCCCATTATCCTTTGAGGTAGCTTCGGGTCTATAGGGTCGTAGAGTAGCCTAGTTAGGTCTATAGAATGACGGTAGCTTAGAACTTCCGTTTCGGTCGGAAGTGAAAGGAAATGGGGAAAATGGAATGACTACTGACCTTCGCAGCGACAATTGAGGGAACCTTCTAGCCTCATTCTATAGAGTTTGGGATAGTAATGGTTTAGATGTTAGCCTATTCTTGCTTTTGCTAAGGTAGCCCAATCTAAGGTAAGGTTAGGTAGCGGAAATCCCTCTATAGACAGTTCATAGAAAGAAGAAGGTAGATCTTACAGTAGGTTCCATAAAGGGGATGTATGCCAGGCTCTCTTATAGTCTAATATAGCCATATAAAATACAGTTTACCTCCTCTAGTTCAATGGATAAAAATATATAGTAGACCGAGCAAGCTTCAAAAGAAGGAGCTTTTAGCGAGCTAGCGCGCCCCTCTTTATTTTTTTAGTAAAGCTTTTATTTGAATGCTGAGCACAGAGAAGATCTCAGAACAGTTTTCCGGAAGCGTTCGCGAATGCATACCGGAAAATGCAACAGAACGAGGACAGGACTTTCTTTCTCTATCTGGCATTCGAGGCTGAAGATGTATGAAACGAAAGTGCGCGCAGTGGCAGCCCGTCCCGAAGAACCGGCAGTTTTCACGGTTTAGCCAGCCAAGGCTAATGCTAATCTTTGCAGGAAGTTTCTAAAAGGAGTCAGATTTACCTCTAAATACCCTACCCATGAATAAGGCTTAGAACGGGGTCACAATGGAATGGGGAAGGAGGAAGTAAATATACGCAGCCTGAGAAACTCTATGGCCAGTGCTTGGGATAAAAACCTTACAGTTATCCGTTTAGGGGCAAATCCCTTCAAGTTTTTCTTAAGCAGTGAAGATGAGGATGTCCGTAAGCCAATCAAAAGAAAAAATATCCAGTTGAAGGATAAGGGTAACATTCTTATGGCTTTACTGCGATATGAACAATTGCCTAGTATATGCTAAAAATGTGGTAGTTTTGGCCACATAGCAAAGGAATGTCCAACCGGCGGGTCTTCGTTAAGACTATTGCTACCTCTACTACTGGGAAAATTGCCAGGTTTTTATCCCTAGACTGCGCTTCAAGTGAATCAGTGGAGGGTAATTTAAAAGAATGGAATCTGTATGGGCTCTTATCCATTCGATCCACTTCTGGGAGAAAGACATAGCTAGCATGGGATCTTAGAGGCTAGTTCAGCTTCGATAAGACCAGTAGTTTACAGGCTTATAAGAAAGGACCATCCGCGAAAGAAGTTCTTTAGGGCCAGGATTCCCTTTGCTCGCTCTTTCTACTCTAGTTAGTTATCGCTCCGTAAACTCCTTCCTTGGTGGCCTTTGATCAGATGAGGCTATCTTGCCTGTTCATCTATAGTGAATCCAGTCTTTCTGAGCAAACTATCGACTCATGAATAGAGCCGGAAATCAATTCAATTCATGTATGAGCCATCCATAAGGAAATTCTCCTAGTAAAGGTAATGTAAGTTGTGAACCGATAGGCCATTTCGAACCCTGGGATTCTATTAAATCATTGGCCTTTCCTTTCGGATCATAGGTGGGCTGATAAGTCCGGCTAGTTTGGTTTATTGAAAGGACTGTAAGGCTCCTACTCTTTCTTCTCAGGCGTGGTAAGCTAGCAAAGCAGATAGATAGATTAAACAAACTATCTAAGTGCGGGTACCAACTCCCACTAATGACCAGAGATTCACGTACCGATGCTACTCTGGGTCAGCAGTACCAAGCTCATAGGAAAAAGATTCATTCTACTAACAATGATATTGGTACGTCGCCGCGTCAATCTCGATCGAACTATATGACATGACTGTTGAATGCAGACGGACATTCCCTTCCCCGAAGGCCTAGAAGTAAGCCATAACTCTTAACGATGCAAGGAATAGCTATCGTTTCGTGCCCAAGTCCAAGCACGGGCTCTTCCCTTATATTCATACCACAACGAGAAGGTATGGTGAACACTGATGATCGACCTTCAGTGCCTAGTCTTCCATTAAAGAAGAGGAGCGGACCTACGTCTAGAAGAGAATACCGGCTAAGCCGATGGGAAAGGTATAGTTACGTATTAGAACTTTTATACTACGAAAATCACAGGCATACTAACTTGGATTGTTACCGGAATGTCTGTCATCAATTGAACTCCTAACTGACACCAATCTGTGCTCTCCTACGAGTAGGAGTGAATATGCGCTGTTCTCTTTCTTGTTGATTTCGCAGGACAGACAGATATTGAATTAACAGAGAAGTAAGGCGACGGAAGGAACGGATTGCATTAGTCTCAGGGACATAGCCATTACGAGATTAGACCGATCAGAGAATGGAAGAGGTAATTAATAAAGAGTTGCATGTATCGAGTCTTTACTTTAAAAGTTGCACTAGCATTAGCAGGAGGAGCACTAGAAATAACCTCTCTCAGATGTCCATAATCGATCGGATAAAGATGTTATCCAAGTTATTCAAAAGGTAGTCGATAAAGATTCATCCCCAGCTCTGCTCTTATTGCTAGCTCTTTTCCTTTTTGCCTGGCACTGAAGAAGAAAGATTAGATGCGCCTTATCCGCTATTTGCGACGTGAATCGAGTTGTAAGACTAGAAAATGAAGGAAGCATTTTTCTTCTTGATAAGGAGAAAGGGCAATATTGGAAGCAGATTCAGCCAGCCCGGAGTAACCAGAGCAAGTTCTCTCCAAAGTGGGAAGGACTATTCTTGCAAAAGAAGAACTCTCTGTTCTTTCTTTCTAGTCTGGGTCTGCTTTGCCAATGCACTGATAGTTATGATTCTTCGATCTCGAAAGTGAAAAGATCCGGATTGGATGTTCTTCAAAGATCTCCCCTGCTTACCTTTAGCGGGGATCAAAACGACTTATATAAATAATAAGGAGGGATACACAAACCTGAGCCTTCAAAAATTCAACAGATTCCACTATAGCAACTCAACTCTTCAGATCAGGAATCGCCTTTATTATATTATCTATTTTTTATTCACGCCCTGTGCCTGAGCTAACTCATTTCTCTTTCGACTGGAACTCCTAAATCAGTAAATCCGGAAGTCACTTTGATACCTTTCCAAGAGTCACTCGCTTCTTTAAGCCATGCCCTTAGCACCAAGACTACTGGCCCTTCCTGCAAGAGCAGAAAGATCCATTCTTTGTCCTGTCCCTCCTTCAAGGACAAGAGATGGGGATGAAATAGCCGCGCTCGCTTATTCGATTCGTCCTCTATCTAAGTTCATTTGTGATGAAATCTTTTCTTACCCTAAGGTCAGGCTTAAGCTTATTCTCGTCAGTTCCCTCACTCTCTTTTCTTTCAATGGCATTTGTAATTTCGAACATCACAACTATAAATAGGAATGATTTCCGGTATACAGTCAGTGTATAGTAAATTATTGTATGCATAGGATATTAATAGTTGAATGAATCCCGGTCACCGATGGCTAAGATCCAATCCTCACTCTAACTTTAGGAAGCTCACTTCTACCTTTTCTTGTGCGTTCAGAGAGAAAGAAAAACTTGAAATAGTTATGTA
>NC_134555.1:34183816-34216030 GCF_025594145.1 Primulina tabacum
ATGGATATGTGGCATCCGATTTCACTTATAGCTGTGGAAAAGAAGGCCAATAGAGAAGAAAGACTGTTGAAATGAGAGTTGCATTTAGTAGTGCCGGCGCCTCATCCAAATGAGACTTGGAAAGCGAGATAGGGCCTAACTGGGAGGCAGGAAGAAGACTACACGAGTAGTTCGGGAAGGAATCTCTTTGACTTTCTGGTGGGGCTAAGTACCCAGAATAGAATTCTTTCTACCTTTCAGGGGATTGAAGACTACCAATAGCGGGGATTCCCTTATAAGGAGATTGGAAAGAACTCAACTGTTTTAGCTTTGGTTTTTTGGTTCTTTGTCTATGGACAAGGATCATAATCAGTCAAGAGAACTTGAACTATTTAAAATAAGTGACCTAAGGGAGAGTAAGTTCAAACTATAAATTGAAATATCTAACTAAAACTTCAACTTCTGGATGCTTAAACAACCACACCTTTTCCTGCGCCCTCCATTCATCTGCGGTTAGCGAGAACACGGACAAAAGACTCGTTATAGGTTTTTTTCGGCCTATTTGTTATTCCGGCAGGTGTCCTCTATTTCGCCAGGATATTCGACATAATGTAAATATTCCACCCCAAAGTTTTCTTTTAGTTCAAAACGATCAATATGTAGAATCAGAACAAGTGATTGCTGAGATTCGCGCAGGAACCTCCACTTTGAATTTTAAAGAGAAGGTTCGAAAACATATTTATTCTGACTCAGATGGAGAAATGCACTGGAGTACCGATGTGTATCATGCACCCGAATTTACATATGGTAATGTTCATCTATTACCAAAAACAAGTCATTTATGGATATTATTAGCAGGGACGTGCAGATCTAGTCTAGTCTCACTTTCTCTCCACAATGATCAAGATCAAATGAGCGCGCATTCTCGTTCTGTCAAGAGAAGATCCACTTCTAACCTCTCAGGAACGAATGATCAGTCGAGACAAAAATTCTTTACTTCAGAAGCAATAACTGTAAATGGACCGGAACAGCTAGGTAATATTAAAGTACCTAAAAGGGCTAGCTATATCAGAGCTATTATGTTGGAATTGAGTCGTATCGCTTCCCATTTGTTATGGCTTGGCCCTTTTATGGCAGATATTGGGGCACAGACTCCTTTCTTCTATATTTTTCGAGAACGAGAATTGATGTATGACCTATTCGAAGCTTCCACCGGTATGCGCATGATGCATAATTGTGAAGGGCCTAAAACTCCTTTCTTGAAATTTACGGAAAATTAAAAATTTTCTTTTTAAAAGAACTTAAATGGCCTCGTTCATAAAATCACTGGGGAATCAAGTTCAATATTTCAAAATATTGCAGCGGAAGAAAATTAAAGTTTTGCCAACAACAACGATTTAAAAATATCCAACGACTGATAAAATTGTTTGCGGAAAAAAAAATAACAACTGCTGCTCTGAGGTCCTCGGGTGCCACTACTGCCGACCCAAGCTGGCTCACTGGTCCCCGCCCTCGGCCCTGGCCTCATCAGTACCTACAACAATCAAGTCTAGTGAGCCTAAAGACTCAGCATGCATATATCGCAGGTAACGAGTAAAAATCTGAATTTAAAATATGCATGAGTTAACATATCCTGTCCTGAGGCATACTGAAAATAATCTGTACTAAGCAATTATAATACGTGCATAACTGAACTGATAATCACGGTAAAAATATTTGCTCCTTGGAGCCTGTACTGAAATATCTGGTAAAATTTTCTGTTGAGATTATGTTTTACGCCTGTGGCCACTGCACTAAGCTGAACTGATCGGTAACTGGCTACCGGGGAGGCTGAAACTGAACTGAGCTGGCCGGTCACTGGCGACCGGGTGGTACCATACTGAACTGATCGGTCACTGGCGACCGTATAAAATAACACTCCCACATAGTGAATGAACCACAAGCCATATCGCATAAATCTCAAAAATAATCATTTTCTATTTAATGCACGTAAAATAATTAACTGGCGTAATGAAAATTCCTGTAATTTTACCAACTGGATTGGATTGGATCGTTCCCAGGCTCGCTGCAACCTAACTGTGCCATGAAAAATATGCAATAGCTTAAACATGACCAACTATGCAATTTACGTTTAAAAGATGCGACTATGACGCTTAATGACTTCGCACTTAATCATGACTCCGAGCCAACCTGAACCGACACTGAACCGACGTATAGTCATGATTAAAATACGCTGAAAAATCATAAAATAATGTTCCTAAAATGATAGGGTCGAAATCTAGGTGGAATGGAGGCCAAAACACGAAACGCTCTTTCGAGAGTCAATTTGGCACATTGCACCGTAAATTTTCGTACGACCTCAAAAATGATCCAAATGACGAACGGTCGAAAACATGACCTTTCTAACTCAATGAGGCACTGTCCAGTCCAAGGCCATGGGCTAAAAGCCAACCAAGAACCCGAACGAGCCTCTGAACCGACACAGCAACTTGCTGTAATTTCCAGCAGCTGCGCAACTACAAGACTTGCGTTGGTTTCGAGACTATCGGCCATTAGGGGCGTGAACCACCGACCAGAGACTCTTACCAACATCCCAAGGAATGATTTGAACCATGGCTAAGGGCCCTAGGCCAGCCACAATCCGCATCACACCATAACTCAACCGAAGGGTCCAACCGAAAGCAACGTGCATGCGTGTGTAGTGTTTATGCTATGATCGATGTCTTGCGTCGTTCCAGTGGCCATTTGATTGACCATGGCACGATCTAGACATCTAGGAGCATGATATGAACCGTGGCTAAGGGCCATAGGCCAACCAAGATCCACACCAAGCCACAAAAGAAACGAACCATATGCTGAAAAATGGAAGGGCCGAATGGGGAAAGGGGCTGTTCTTGTTGATTATTTAAAAACCGATGAGCCATGGACCAAGCCACCAAAAGGGCGACTTAGTCACGTCTTAGACATGCTAGGGAAGTGATCCAACCATGGCTAAAGGCCCTTGGGGCAGCCAAGATCAGATCCTTCCTCCTTGACATCCAAACTGAATTTCGAATCACATTTCTGCACTTATGGGGAACTTGCTGTCATTCTGAATTTCCAGCAAGCATGGGGCTGGTTTGAATGGACCAACATGGTTCTAATACATCCTACTACATGTATATAAGCCGCCTTGGGAGCCTGGAGTCGATCCAATACCTGAAACTCACAAACCAAAAGAAATCGTGAAGCTTGCCAAGGAAATCGAAAATTCTGCATGTGTGGTTTCAAAATGTTTTGACTTGGATCTCGGTTTTTACTTGAATAAACATGATCATGTACTGAAAAATAAATGATAATATGACTTGATTGAGGTTTGAAAGAAATCTAGACATGCCTGGTTTCGTTTTGAAAGAAAACGAACGAAACGACGACGACGCGGCACGGAGGAGGTGGAGCGCTTCTCTTGTTTACCTTTCTTGCTCTCGATTTTTCTTCCCTTGCTTCCTACTGAATTCCCACGGTTTTCCTCTCTCAAAAACATTCTGAATTTTGTGACTAAGGGAGGGGGAATGATGGTTAGGAGGGTGAGGGAAGTGGGTGCAAGATATAAGGAAAGAATCAAGACCAAGTCTTCTCATTTTTGAATTTTGAATTATGGTTTGATATCAAATGAGTTGGTGGATGCTTCTAGGAGGTAGTGGCCGAAATTTTGCTTATTTTCTAGTCTAGGTTATGTCCATTAATTAATTAAATTGTGCTCCCAAAAATCCTAGAATTATCCTACTAATTACATGCAAAGAATTGGTCAAAGTTGATGAGTTGGAAAATGAATCTTCTAGCACTAAGGGTGGCCGAAAAATGCATGATAAAATAAAGGGAAATGTTGATTATCTAGTAAACTAATAATCCTTGAAAGCCTTACTAATCCTTTAAATAATTTTAGTGAGCTAACCCCTTAATTTAATAACTTAAATGAGTTCATTTCTTAATCACCTCAAATAATTAAATTAAATCCTCAAACCTCCCTTTCTAACTTAAATGAACTTACTTGCTAGCTAAATTAACTTCTGGAAATATTTCTCGAATCTTAAATTCTATCTCAAAACTCCAACTCCGGTCCGGCCTCACTGAAATAACTGAAATGCTAAAGATCAAACTACTGAACTGAAATAATAAAATAATTAACTTCAAACAAATGCATTTAAAATAATCATGCAATGAAGTCAATTAAATTTAAAAATCTAGAATTATGCATGGCTTATACGTCTACTGATTTACGGGTTCTACAATCCTCCCCCCCTTAAATAAATTTCGTCCTCGAAATTAGAACTCACCGAATAACTCAGGGTATCGACTTCTCATCTCCGGCTCAGACTCCCACGTAGCTTCCTCCTCTGAATGGTTGAGCCATTTGACTTTGACTCGCTTAACCAACTTGTTCCGAAGTTTCTTCTCCTGTCTGTCTAGGATCTGCACGGGTCTCTCCTCATAAGATAAGTTCGGAGTAAGCTGCAACGGCTCGAAATTCAGCACATGCGAAGGATTTGCCATATACTTCCTCAGCATGGAGACGTGAAAGACATTGTGTACTCCGGCCAGATTTGGCGGAAGAGCCACACGATACGCTAGCGTCCCAACTCTGTCGAGGATCTCAAACGGTCCAATGAATCTCGGACTGAGCTTCCCTTTCTTGCCAAATCTCATGACACCCTTCATAGGTGCCACTTTCACGAAGACATGATCGCCCACTGCAAACTCTAACTCTCTCCTCCGCTGATCGGCATAACTCTTCTGTCGGCTCTGAGCAGTCCTCGTTCTATCACGGATCTTGACTACTACATCTGCTGCCTGCTGAACAATCTCTGGACCCAACTCTGCTCTCTCTCCTACTTCATCCCAATGAACAGAAGATCTACACTTGCGACCATACAGCGCTTCATACGGAGCCATACCTATAGACGACTGGAAACTGTTGTTATAGGTGAACTCTACCAATGGTAAGTTCGACTCCCAACTCCTAGAGAAATCAATGACGCAAGCACGGAGAAGATCCTCTAAGATCTGAATAACTCGCTCCGACTGTCCATCTGTCTGCGGATGGAAAGCTGTGCTAAACAGCAACTTCGTACCCAAAGTCGAATGCAAACTCTTCCAAAACGAGGAAGTGAATCTGGGATCTCTGTCGGATACGATAGAAACTGGAATACCGTGGAGTCGGACTATCTCTCGGATATACAGCTCTGCATACTGAACCATGGTGAAAGTCGTCTTAATAGGCAAGAAGTGCGCTGATTTGGTAAGACGATCTACAATCACCCAGATAGCATTCGATCCTCTGGCTGACCTCGGCAATCCGGTCACAAAGTCCATGGTAATGTTCTCCCACTTCCACTCGGGAATAGGAAGAGGCTTGAGCAAACCTGCTGGTCTCTGATGCTCGGCCTTCACTAACTGGCAAGTCAGGCACTCGGATACAAAACGCCTGATGTCCTTCTTCATCCCTGGCCACCAATACAATAGCTGCAGATCTTTGTACATCTTCGTACTCCCAGGGTGAATGGAGTACGGGGACGTATGGGCCTCTGATAAGATGTCTGCTCGGATAGAATCACTGCTGGGAACCCATATCCTATCTCGGTATCTCACAATACCGACGCTGACTGAATACAAAACACTGCCCTTGGCTTCATCTCTCTTCTTCCACTGTGCCAACTGCTCATCTGCTGCCTGACCGCTGTGAATACGGTCAATAAGAGAGGACTGGATAGTCAAGGTAGATAAACGAGGAACTCTACCTCGAGGGTAAGTCTCAAGATCAAACCTCTGCATCTCGATCTGAAGAGGTTTCTGAATCGTCAAATGAGCCATCACTGCGACTTTCCTGCTCAAAGCATCCGCAACTACATTAGCTTTACCCGGGTGGTAGCTAATGTCACAATCGTAGTCTTTCACAAGCTCCAACCAACGTCTCTGACGCATGTTCAGCTCCTTCTGCGTAAAGAAATACTTGAGGCTCTTATGGTCGGTAAAGATCTGACACTTCTCTCCATACAGATAGTGCCTCCAAATCTTCAAAGCAAAAACTACGGCCGCTAACTCCAGATCATGGGTAGGGTAATTCTTCTCATGAATTTTCAGCTGTCGAGAAGCATACGCTATCACTCTCCCATGCTGCATCAAAACTGCACCTAAACCAAGCTTCGAAGCATCGGTATAAAGGACAAACTCACCAGATCCTGACAGTACAGCCAAAACGGGTGCTGAGATAAGAGCTTGCTTCAAAGTATCGAAGCTCTTCTGACACTCCTCGCTCCACACAAACTTCACATTTTTCTTTGTCAGTGCTGTGAGTGGAACGGCGATAGAGGAAAATCCTTGGATGAATTTTCTGTAATATCCTGCTAGCCCAAGGAAACTGCGGATCTCGGATGCATTCAGAGGCACAACCCAATCTCTGACTGCTACAACTTTTGCGGGGTCTACCTCAATACCACTGCTAGAAACAATGTGGCCCAAGAACGCCACCTTCTCTAACCAGAATTCGCACTTACTGAACTTTGCGAATAGTTTATGTTTCTGCAATGTCTGCAACACTGTGGTCAGATGCCTGCTGTGCTCCTCCCGACTCTTGGAGTAGACGAGAATGTCATCTATGAACACTATCACAAACTGGTCGAGGTACGGCTGAAATACGCGATTCATTAGATCCATGAAGATCGCTGGCGCATTCGTCAGACCGAACGGCATCACTAGGAACTCGTAGTGGCCATAACGAGTCCTGAAAGCTGTCTTCGAGACATCAGCATCTCTCACCCTCAACTGGTGATAACCGGAACGCAGATCTATCTTGGAGAAAATCGAAGCTTCCTGCAACTGGTCAAACAGATCCTCAATCCTCGGCAGTGGGTATTTATTCTTCACTGTAACCCTGTTCAACTCCCGGTAGTCAATGCAAAGCCTCATCGTGCCATCCTTCTTTTTCACGAATAAGACCGGCGCGCCCCATGGAGAAAAGCTCGGGCGAATGAACTCCTTGTCGAGAAGTTCCTGAATCTGCTTCTTAAGCTCTGCCATCTCTGTCGGTGCTAGTCGGTACGGCGCTTTGGATATCGGAGCCGTACCTGGCATAAGCTCAATGGAAAACTCCACCTCTCTCTCTGGTGGCATACCAGAGACGTCTTCGGGAAAAACGTCTAAGAAATCTCTAACTATCGGAACATCTGAGGCTGACTGGCTGGGTTCCTCGGGGACAGATAAAAGGGTTGCTAGAAATGCCCGACACCCTCTATGCATGAGCTTCCTAGCCTGAACATAAGGAATAATGCGCGGTAAGGAAAAGTACCTGTCCGGCTCAAATAAGAACTGCCCCATTCCAGGCGGTCGGACGAGAACGGATCTCCGCTGGAAGTCTATCAACACTCTGTTCCTCAATAGCCAGTCCATCCCTAGGATGATGTCAAATTCCGGCATCGGTAGCACAATCAGATCCGCATAAACAAGATTACCGTGCAGCTCAAGGTCTATATCTCGGACAACATTGGTGGCTGCCATCTCCTCGCCTGACGGCAACACTACTGAAAAGGCTGTATCTAGCCCAATGGTCTGGATCTTGAGAAAGTTTGCAAAGACCTCCGAAATAAATGAGTGAGTGGCCCCTGAATCTATCAAGGCCTTGGTAGCGGAACCAGATATAAAAATTCTCCCTGAAAGAGCGGAGCTCTAAGTTGAATCCCACTACAAGATCTAAACTTATAGACATGCAAAGGTCTAGGTTCCTCTAGCTTAATTTCCCCGAAATAAATCTGAGTAGAGCATGCAATCCTATAACAGTTCTAAGTTCAAAATCTAAATCCCGATTCCCAAAATGATGAAATTCGAAGAATAACTTAAAGTTTAAAGGTACCTGTCAACAACATAGTCTCCGGGTTGGCTTCCGCGGCATGGAGAGCAAAAACTCTGCCTTGGGTAGGCAGATTCCTCTGAGGGCACTGCAGCAACATGTGGTCTAGACTGCCACACTTAAAACACTTTCCTGAGCCAGCCATACATGCTCCAGGATGGCGACGTGAGCACCTGGGACAGACTGGGTGCTCCTGAGTCCTCGGGGCTGGGCGTCCCCGCTGCTGCTGCTGCTGCTGCTGGCCTCGGTTCCTGGGCGGTCCATGAAAAGGACTCTTATTCTGCTGCTGATGCTGATGAGGAGGAGGGTGGTGCGGTGCCTGGACTGGGCGCTTGCCCTGGCGATCCCTCTCGATATCCCGCAGATCCTGCTCTGCGGCTAAGGCCTTGGAGACGGCAACCTCATAAGTAGCAGGGTCAGATACCCTAACATCCCGGCGCAAGATCGGCCGTAAACCCACCAGGAAGTGCATCAGCTTGGCTCTGGCATCATTCGCTATCAGGGGCACAAAGTGACAGCCCCTCTCAAACTTACGGATAAACTCCGTAACCGACATATCCCCCTGTCTCAGACTCATGAACTCGGTGGTCAGCCTGGTGCGAACCTCCTCAGCAAAATACTTGGAGTAGAAAACCTCCGTAAAGCGGGTCCAAGAAAGTGTAGCCAAGGTCAGGGCTACCGAAGCTCCTTCCCACCATAAGCGGGCGTCTCCGGTGAACAGGTAGGTGGCACAACGGACTCGGTCTGCATCTCCCAGCTCCATAAAATCGAAGATAACCTCGAGGGATTTGATCCATCCCTCGGCAACCATGGGGTCAGATGCCCCAGAGAATTCCTTCGGGCGCATCTTCATGAATCGCTCATACACAGCCTCGGGCCCTGTCGGCCTGGCTGCGGCTGCGGCTACGGCTGCGGCATTGCCCCCCGCAAACTGTGCGAAGAACTGTGCCATCCCAGCTAACATCTGGGCACTCATGTCCGGTGGGGGCGGTGGAGGAGGTGGTAGGTCTCCCTCCGGTCTATGCTCCTCTCTGTCCTCTCGGCGAGGCTCCACCTCTCTGTTGCGCTCTAAAATGCGTCTAGGGGGCATACTGTTCCAACATAACCCATACGTAACTAACATGCATAATTCCATAATTTATTTTAAATGAACTCCGAAATACTGAAAATCTGGAAGCATGCTGACAAAATAATTCATGCTTTAACTGAAATACTAAACAAAATGCTGAACTGAAAAACTTACAGACCCAAGGCGTGGCTTCGTGAGCTTCTCGCGGTCAGTAGTAGTGAAACCCTATACAGAACCACCGCTCTGATACCACTTGTAACGCCCCAGATTCGACGACTGTTCTCACTGTACCACGACGAGTCTTTCCAGCGTGCTTATGTCCTCACTCACACGCACCCTGGGAAACTTCCCAGGAGGTCACCCATCCCAAAATTGCCCCAAGTCAAGCACGCTTAACTTTGGAGTTCTTATGTGATGAGCTACCGAAAAGAAGATGCACCTTCATGATATGAGTAGTACAAATCAAATCTTTTAAGCCCTCTTCAACTTTACAGTCCATTACATTGAACAGTCTCGGAATCCCTCTCATTCCCGTGTGGGTTCGGTTCATTCATGTTCCCTTCACCTAGAAGCCTGCCAGGAGCCGCTCATTGTCCGTGCAACTGATGGCACCGGCGATCACCCCCCGCCCTCTTCGGCCCCGGGCCTCACATGCCCACCAGCTTCCGCTTGGTTCGTCCCCGAACCACACCGTACTAAGAGAGGTCGGCTCTGATACCAACTGTGAAGGGCCTAAAACTCCTTTCTTGAAATTTGCGAAAAATTAAAAATTTTCTTTTTAAAAGAACTTAAATGGCCTCGTTCATAAAATCACTGGGGAATCAAGTTCAATATTTCAAAATATTGCAGCGGAAGAAAATTAAAGTTTTGCCAACAACAACGATTTAAAAATATCCAACGACTGATAAAATTGTTTGCGGAAAAAAAAATAACAACTGCTGCTCTGAGGTCCTCGGGTGCCACTACTGCCGACCCAAGCTGGCTCACTGGTCCCCGCCCTCGGCCCTGGCCTCATCAGTACCTATAACAATCAAGTCTAGTGAGCCTAAAGACTCAGCATGCATATATCGCAGGTAACGAGTAAAAATCTGAATTTAAAATATGCATGAGTTAACATATCCTGTCCTGAGGCATACTGAAAATAATCTGTACTAAGCAATTATAATACGTGCATAACTGAACTGATAATCACGGTAAAAATATTTGCTCCTTGGAGCCTGTACTGAAATATCTGGTAAAATTTTCTGTTGAGATTATGTTTTACGCCTGTGGCCACTGCACTAAGCTGAACTGATCGGTAACTGGCTACCGGGGAGGCTGAAACTGAACTGAGCTGGCCGGTCACTGGCGACCGGGTGGTACCATACTGAACTGATCGGTTACTGGCGACCGTATAAAATAACACTCTCACATAGTGAATGAACCACAAGCCATATCGCATAAATCTCAAAAATAATCATTTTCTATTTAATGCACGTAAAATAATTAACTGGCGTAATGAAAATTCCTGTAATTTTACCAACTGGATTGGATTGGATCGTTCCCAGGCTCGCTGCAACCTAACTGTGCCATGAAAAATATGCAATAGCTTAAACATGACCAACTATGCAATTTACGTTTAAAAGATGCGACTATGACGCCTAATGACTTCGCACTTAATCATGACTCCGAGCCAACCTGAACCGACACTGAACCGACGTATAGTCATGATTAAAATACGCTAAAAAATCATAAAATAATGTTCCTAAAATGATAGGGTCGAAATCTAGGTGGAATGGAGGCCAAAACACGAAACGCTCTTTCGAGAGTCAATTTGGCACATTGCACCGTAAATTTTCGTACGACCTCAAAAATGATCCAAATGACAAACGGTCGAAAACATGACCTTTCTAACTCAATGAGGCACTGTCCAGTCCAAGGCCATGGGCTAAAAGCCAACCAAGAACCCGAACGAGCCACTGAACCGACACAGCAACTTGCTGTAATTTCCAGCAGCTGCGCAACTACAAGACTTGCGTTGGTTTCGAGACTATCGGCCATTAGGGGCGTGAACCGCCGACCAGAGACTCTTACCAACATCCCAAGGAATGATTTGAACCATGGCTAAGGGCCCTAGGCCAGCCACAATCCGTATCACACCATAACTCAACCGAAGGGTCCAACCGAAAGCAACGTGCATGCGTGTGTAGTGTTTATGCTATGATCGATCTCTTGCGTCGTTCCAGTGGCCATTTGATTGACCATGGCACGATCTAGACATCTAGGAGCATGATATGAACCGTGGCTAAGGGCCATAGGCCAACCAAGATCCACACCAAGCCACAAAAGAAACGAACCATATGCTGAAAAATGGAAGGGCCGAATGGGGAAAGGGTCTGTTCTTGTTGATTATTTAAAAACCGATGAGCCATGGACCAAGCCACCAAAAGGGCGACTTAGTCACGTCTTAGACATGCTAGGGAAGTGATCCAACCATGGCTAAAGGCCCTTGGGGCAGCCAAGATCAGATCCTTACTCCTTGACATCCAAACTGAATTTCGAATCACATTTCTGCACTTATGGGGAACTTGCTGTCATTCTGAATTTCCAGCAAGCATGGGGCTGGTTTGAATGGACCAACATGGTCCTAATGCATCCTACTACATGTATATAAGCCGCCTTGGGAGCCTGGAGTCGATCCAATACCTGAAACTCACAAACCAAAAGAAATCGTGAAGCTTGCCAAGGAAATCGAAAATTCTGCATGTGTGGTTTCAAAATGTTTTGACTTGGATCTCGGTTTTTACTTGAATAAACATGATCATGTACTGAAAAATAAATGATAATATGACTTGATTGAGGTTTGAAAGAAATCTAGACATGCCTGGTTTCGTTTTGAAAGAAAACGAACGAAACGACGACGACGCGGCACGGAGGAGGTGGAGCGCTTCTCTTGTTTACCTTTCTTGCTCTCGATTTTTCTTCCCTTGCTTCCTACTGAATTCCCACGGTTTTCCTCTCTCAAAAACATTCTGAATTTTGTGACTAAGGGAGGGGGAATGATGGTTAGGAGGGTGAGGGAAGTGGGTGCAAGATATAAGGAAAGAATCAAGACCAAGTCTTCTCATTTTTGAATTTTGAATTATGGTTTGATATCAAATGAGTTGGTGGATGCTTCTAGGAGGTAGTGGCCGAAATTTTGCTTATTTTCTAGTCTAGGTTATGTCCATTAATTAATTAAATTGTGCTCCCAAAAATCCTAGAATTATCCTACTAATTACATGCAAAGAATTGGTCAAAGTTGATGAGTTGGAAAATGAATCTTCTAGCACTAAGGGTGGCCGAAAAATGCATGATAAAATAAAGGGAAATGTTGATTATCTAGTCAACTAATAATCCTTGAAAGCCTTACTAATCCTTTAAATAATTTTAGTGAGCTAACCCCTTAATTTAATAACTTAAATGAGTTCATTTCTTAATCACCTCAAATAATTAAATTAAATCCTCAAACCTTCCTTTCTAACTTAAATGAACTTACTTGCTAGCTAAATTAACTTCTGGAAATATTTCTCGAATCTTAAATTCTATCTCAAAACTCCAACTCCGGTCCGGCCTCACTGAAATAACTGAAATGCTAAAGATCAAACTACTGAACTGAAATAATAAAATAATTAACTTCAAACAAATGCATTTAAAATAATCATGCAATGAAGTCAATTAAATTTAAAAATCTAGAATTATGCATGGCTTATACGTCTACTGATTTACGGGTTCTACAATAATTATTTTCGTATCGGAGGAGTAGCTGCTGATCTACCTCATGGCTGGATAGATAAATGTTTGGATTTTTGCGATTATTTTTAAACCGGGGTTGCTGAATATCAAAAGCTTATTACACGGAATCCTATTTTTTTAGAACGAGTTGAAGGCGTAGGCATTATTGGCGCAGAAGAAGCACTAAATTGGGGTTTATCAGGATCAATGCTACGAGCTTCTGGAATACAATGGGATCTTCGTATAGTTGATCGTTATGAGTGTTACGATGAATTTGATTGGGAGGTTCAATGGCAAAAAGAAGGGGATTCATTAGCGTTAGTACGAATCAGTGAAATGACAGAATCCATAAAAATTATTCAACAGGCCCTGGAAGGAATTCCAGGGGGACCCTATGAGAATTTAGAAATCCGACGCTTTGATAGAATAAAAAACCCTGAATGGAATGATTTTCAATATCGATTAATTAGTAAAAAACCTTCTCCAACTTTTGAATTGTCGAAACAAGAACTTTATGTAAGAGTTGAAGCACCAAAAGGCGAATTGGGAATTTTTATGATAGGAGATCAGAGTGTTTTTCCTTGGAGATGGAAAATTCGACCACCGGGTTTTATCAACTTGCAAATTCTTCCTCAGTTAGTTAAAAGAATGAAATTGGCTTATATTATGATGATACTAGGTAGCATAGATATCATTATGGGAGAAGTTGATCGTTGAAATGATAATTGATACAACTGAAATACAAACTATCAATTCTTTTTCCAGATTGGAATCCTTAAAAGAGGTCTATAGGATCATATGGATGCTTGTCCCTATTTTGACTCTTGTATTAGGAATCACACTAGGTGTACTAGAAATTGTTTGGTTAGAAAGAGAAATATCTGCAGGAATACAATAACGTATTGGACCTGAATACGCTGGGCCTTTAGGAATTCTTCAAGCTCTAGCAGATGGTACAAAACTACTTTTAAAAGAGAATCTTCTTCCATCTAGAGGCGATACTCGTTTATTCAGTATCGGGCCATCCATAGCGGTCATATCCATTTTACTAAGTTATTCAGTAATTCCTTTTAGCTATCGACTTATTCTAGCTGATCTTAGTATTGGTGTTTTTTTATGGATCGCCGTTTCAAGCCTTGCTCCCGTTGGACTTCTTATGTCGGGATATGGATCAAATAAGAAATATTCCTTTTTAGGTGGATTAAGGGCTGCTGCTCAATCAATTAGTTATGAAATACCATTAACTCTATGTGTATTATCAATATCTCTACGTGTGATTCAGTGAGACATAAAAATTCCCCTATTTCTTTTATTTCTAGCAAGAAAGTGAAATGAACTGAATATCTATTTTCTATTTTTTTATTCATCATTGGGGTTGATAAAATAAACCAGATAGTTATATGAGTGAAATAAAACGGCTTAAAGATTTGCTGTTAAAGGAATTCAATCTCATTTCCTATGTACAAGAATTAAGTGAAAGTAAAGACATAAGCAGTCGAGACTGTTTACCCCAAGATTAGTTGATTAGTCATCATGACTTGAAGCGGGTTCAAAAGATCAACTTATGGGGTTTTTACCATCTATTAACATAGCGATTGCCCCAATGGGAGATTCAAACAAAATGAGTGGATGGTTAGGAAGACCAAGATACACAAAGGATTAATAATAGAGATTCTGGAAATTATCCAATAGGATATTTTTTATAGAAAAGGAATTTGAGTTCGGGCTTTAAGTTGGTAGAAATGATTAAGAAGTACCCCCCATAATTTCGATCTAGAGTATGTTCCTATCCACCGATTAAGTAAATAACTATCAAGAACGAAGAAATCTTTTACTTTGGATAATGTCCCCTTTTTTTTGAGAAAGGAGAATAGGAACGAAATAAAATAGAAAGACTAGAATTGCAAAAAGAGATCTTTTTTTTTATTCATACCTATCTTTATTTAGAAAGATAGAATTCTTATTATGAAATGCAATTGCTAATTCTTTTTCGTAATCGAAAAAGATAGGTTGAGATATCTATGTGATATTCGTAGAAAAAGCCTTTTTTTATTCAACAAAGAAAAATGAAAATTCTTAAAAGATGAGATCAATTCAGAAGCACTTTATTTATTCGAAATCTAGCAGACAGAATTTCATTGGTCTAATTCGAAACCTTAGAATAAGCATTTGACTCTCGAGCGATCTTATAACACCAAAAAAATAATGTAGAAAGGTCCTTATTTGTGACCTATGAGGAGCCGTATGAGGTGAAAATCTCATGTACGATTCTGTAATAGTGACAGGAGCAGTGATGTTAGCGTCGACTATGATTATCTAATAGTTCAAGTACAGTTGATATAGTTGAAGCGCAGTCAAAATATGGTTTTTGGGGGTGGAATTTGTGGCGACAACCTATAGGGTTTATAGTTTTTCTAATTTCTTCTCTAGCCGAGTGTGAGAGATTACCCTTTGATTTACCAGAAGCAGAAGAAGAATTAGTAGCAGGTTATCAAACCGAATATTCAGGTATCAAATTTTGTTTATTTTACGTTGCTTCATATCTAAATCTACTTGTTTCTTCATTATTTGTAACAATTCTTTACTTTGGGGGTTGGAATCTTTCTATTCCATACATATTCGTTCCTGAGCTTTTTGACATTAAAAAAAAAGTAAGGTTTTTGGAACAATAATCGATATCTTTATTACATTAGCTAAAACTTATTTGTTCTTGTTCATTTCTATTGCAACAAGATGGACTTTACCGAGACTGAGAATAGACCAACTTTGAAATCTTGGATAGAAATTTCTTTTACCTATTTCGCTAGGTAATTTATTATTAACAACTTCGTCCCAACTTCTTTCACTGTAAAAGAATTCCCTATTCACAACTTATCTGAAACAAGAGAACGAAACAAGTATCTATTTAGTTATAGATATTCGATATGTTCCCTATGTTAATTGAGTTCTTAAATTCTAGTCAACAAACACTACGAGCTGCCAGGTACATTGGTCAAGGTTTCATGATTACCTTGTCCCACGCGAATCGTTTACCTGTAACTATTCAATACCCCTACGAAAAATTGATCACATCAGAACGTTTCCGAGGCCGAATCCACTTTGAATTTGATAAATGCATTGCTTGTGAAGTATGTGTTCGCGTATGTCCTATAGATTTACCTGTTGTTGATTGGAAATTTGAATCTGATATTCGAAAGAAACGATTACTTAATTACAGTATTGATTTTTGAATCTGTATATTTTGTGGTAATTGCGTTGAGTATTGTCCAACAAATTGTTTATCAATGACTGAAGAATATGAGCTTTCCACTTACGATCGTCATGAATTGAATTATAATCAAATTGCTTTAGGTCGGTTACCGGTGTCAATAATTGACGATTATACAATTCGAACAATTTCTTCGAATTCACCTCAAATCAAAAATGTATAAAATCGTTATTCAAAAAACATTCCTTTAGATTCAAAAGTGATTTTTTCTTGAATTAGGGAATGAGGCTTGGTCAATACAAATGAGCGATTACTTGGCGATAATTGTGGTTTAATTTGAATTGAAAGTCAATTTATATTCGAATATGATTTCAATAGTTTGAAATTCTGGTTTCGATAATATAGTAGCCCCATAACTCTATCTACATCAACCCGCACCACCCCCATTCAAATTTCAGTCAATTAAGATTAAGAAGTATCCCGATAACCTCCTCTTTCCTGGTCAGGTCAATAAAGTCATGAAATATTTCTCTTTCTTTTTTTTCTATAAAATAAAATGGATTTACCTGCACCAATACATGATTTTATTTTAGTCGTTTTGGGATCGGGTCTTATATTAGGAAGTCTGGGAGTAGTATTACTTCCGAATCCAATTTATTCGGCCTTTTCATTGGGATTGGTTCTTTTTTGTATATCCTTATTAGATATTCTATAGAATTCGTATTTGATTTTGTAGCTGCTGACGAGAAGATAGAAGGAAGTAATCGCCTCCATATCCAAGTCCGTTGAGTCCGTAGCACCCGCAGCAGTAGCTTATTCAAAAGGTCTGGGGGTTGGCTTATTGGTGATTAAACGAAACAAAGGGCTGATACTTTTTCAGTAGGTAGGGAGGATGCTTCTTTTCCGTTCTAAAGAGGCTACAGGTCCTTCGATTAGGACTTCCATCCAAGTTAGCTTTATGCACGCACCGATCTACCTGATCCATTCTGCAGAGAAGCCAAGCCTTCTCTGTCCTGTTAAAGGTTTCAAGAATCATTCTGGTACCTACTATTCTTTCTATTCTTTCCGAACCTGGGGCTTCGCTTGCTCGCCCACTTATCCATGCGTTCTTTGGTAGGCAGCATAGCATCTTTTGGGTTTCCACTTCCAAGAAAGACTTGAGTGAATTAACCATTCGCTTACTCTTCTCCTTCGGATCCTCGCTTTTTTTGTTATTAGAAATCTTTCTTACTTGGGTAGCCGGATCTTTCTAATTAGAATGGGCAAAGCTCTCCCTTCCTTTGGTGATGAGGGCCGTCTTTATTATGTCAATTCTGGGTCAACCATATTCCCATCCTCGGCTTTCAGCCTCAGATACTTTCCAACCTTTTCGGTAGGAAGGATCACTACAACTTTACTCAGGTCGGGCACTACCCAATGATAAAGTACCGGTTACAGTACAGGATACCACAACTAATTCACGACTCCTCCATCGAGCAATGCAACTCGAGATTGAACATGTATTATTTAATTGAATTCAAAAAGGCTATTCTAAAAATATGATATGAACAGCATGAAAAATGCAACTTTGAAATAGCATAGGTGATGTGAAATTCATCTTCGAGCCATTAACCCGCATTCAGTGGGTAAAGTAAAGTAGAATGGGATTTTGCCCAAAAAGTGCTTCACTGGAGAAAGGGATTGGGAATCGGTTCGGAATTCTCAAACGTATAATAGAATTTAAAGAAATAGAATAAGTGAGTAAGTGAATGAAATCCGCCTTACTTGATGAGCTTTTGTCACTCATGAGTCACGCCGAGAATAAAGGCTGGGGCCAGTCCGTATGGAAGGAAACCCCAGCTGGAACTCTGTGATTCAGGAGTGATGTAAGCGAATCTTTCAGGCGATGTCGATTACGATTTCGTTGGGGTTCAGTGTATCGTGGGTACACTAAAAACTAAGCCAATCTCGATATCCTCACTCACGGCACACTTTGCTAGATTTTCATTTATGAAATGCGGCTTCACAAGTGAGAAATGGTTCTTAGCGCGTCCTACGAATTTCAAGTGATCGATCGGTTTTCTACTCTGCCAGACGGAGACCGGCTTGACCCTAAGGTGGTAAGCTCTTTGGGCGCTGGTTTTTCGAAACCGATTTCTCCTTTCTTCTCTTATGATATTTTTAACCAAATGAAACGGATATTGTGCCACCCTTTCTTCGGAATGAATTCTTCTAAAAGAAAAAGAAGAGAAGAAGACTCCGCACCTTGCTTTGCTACCGGCGCCTTTCCCTCAAAAAGAAGTGAATCCGGAAGTTACTTCGCTCCCCAGAGGAAGAGGACTTCCAGGCTTTCCAGCCCTTCAAAGTAAAAGAAAGCAAATAGAATCGCATCAGCTTCTTTTCTTCTCTTTCAGGGATTGCATTGCCATCGAAAGCAGTCCTTAGTCCGACCAAAGGATTTTCTTCTTCTCACTCACTGATATGCTATATCCGGAGAAGGCAAAGATTCTATTTGAGTGACACACTCTCTTAACGAGTATAAAAGGATCTCTCCTCAAATAAAAGACTTGCAGCGCTTACGCTTTACTAAAGCAGCTAAAAAGATCTATTTTGGTGTGTTAAACATAGTTGTCTGATCCATTTGAGGAAGACTTGTCTTCTTCCGCTGTGAACAAATCCCCGGCATCATGATCAAATCAGAGCTCAAACCTAGATTGCGCGAGATCTTTAAACGAGGAAATTCTACGATAGAACAAGAGCGAGCCAAAGAGAAAAAGAGCTCTTCCAAATCGAATAGAATAGATAAATGTTGGGGTCAGGAGGTCCGACCAGACTACAGCTACGGCTCCGAGTGAGGAGGGCGTCCTTTTATTCTGATTAGCAGTTATGAGCTGGGATCGGTCTCAAGCTATCGGCTCAGTACCGGACATTAGCCATCCCCTTTACGGCATTAGAGCTCAAAAAACTGAGATTCCAAGCACACTTGTGACGAAGAAAAGAGTTGTTCCTCCAGCCAGTTGCGGAAGGGGGTTAGGAATCCGCTCGGACTCTCACTCATAGTCGAAGAGCCAGATAAACTTAGGCATAGCTCTTTCAAAAACATTGTTGGAAGAAAACACTTGAAAATCTAGAAGCCCCGCAGTTTGCAAATCAATCAATCAAGCTTCTGGCTTCAAGTTCACAAGTACGAAAAGACCTGAGAGGAAAGAGCTGCGGATTCTTTAGCTACTAGGAGAGCGGACGATTCTTTTTCTTTTTAACCGCAGCTTGGCTTTCCCCCATCCCGGGCTTAAGAATGCCTTGAAAGCCAGAAACTATCTAACCCTCCCAGTCGTTCACCCAATTCAGTGACCCTACGCCCTAACGGGTGACTTCAGTTCTCCTACTTAACGGGGCACTGAACTTGCGCTTTCAAGACGAGGAAGAAGACATGCTCTTGAGCCCTTTCTGTACACTCCTCTCATGCCGTGGATGGACTGTTATATTGACCCGGGAACCGGGCTTTCATAGTCGCTGGGGCTAGAGTCTTTGACAGTGTCTTTCCATGCTCGTTCAAAAAGTGAAGTGTCAGTAGGTCATTGAAGAAGGTGAACCTATAAATGGCGTATACAATACAAGAGAGAGATCAAATCCAATTCATATCGTCTGAGGATTGTCTTTCGCTTAAGCTAGCTGTATTTTAAGCTTCATGTAGATCCTTCGATCAACCTTCCTTTTATTTCGGCCGCTAGGAAAATGCTGCTCACATGCTCGTGTCCACTATACACAATTGGCAAGGCCACTTCCTTCTAGAATTCTTTTTCCTGACTATCTGTGCCTATGTGTGAAAGCGAGTATGTGAACAGAACATCTTTTTTATATCGAGATTGGCTTGGTGTTCCGTTAACTATCCTAAGAGTGTAGTGTGGTGGTTGGGCCTACCCATAGAGGAAGGAGTTGGTAGCAGTCATTCAGCAATGAAACTTCCATGGCGTAGATTGACCGTTCACGAATCTGTATTGAAGAGCGAGATCGTTATTGCATAGATAAGGTGCCTATCTTGACGCGGTACTTCCACAATGAGATCAGAAAATCAAAGAAAGGGCTTTCCATCCTTGCTTAATCATCCTATCAATCATGGTAACGGATTGACTTTCTATCTTTCGGTAGCTGGTTTGACTGTTTGTGATCGAACAAAAGAAGAACAACATAGTAAGTTAAAGTCAAATTTACGTAATAAAATTCATTCACAAATCTTGTGTTCTTCTGTGTAGCGTACGGTGTCTCGTGCCAAGTGAAAGGGCTTGCTCCAAACCATGAGATCCAAGAGAGTGCCCGGTCATCATCATTCCACTCCCTTTTTGGTCTACTTCGGTTACAACTTGATCTACGGTGCGATCAGACCAAGTGCGAGATTGGCATCGAGGAATTAATTGCGTATGAAAGGTTGTCTATCTGAGACTATCTATCTAGTACGATCGATCAAGTCATTCAGTACAGTATCTTCGCTAGGTCTTTATGGAATTAAACTAGCAGGTCGGTCTAGGTAGTTTATATTGCTCCTGATAAATTGAGATATGGAAAGTGTGCAGTGAGGCATCTTTCTCACTATACAATGACCGAAGGACCAACGACGATCTTATCTTAAAAGAGAAGGAGGAGTTAGCCAAAACTAAACTAAAAGAAAGATCACCTAATATCATGAATATCCTTCGATTCTTATCTACTTATCTGCAGCGATTCTCACGTCCATTTTTGCTTTTCACCTTTTTGGGTATCTTATTTCGACCAATCTTTCGACTTTTTTTCTCTTACTTTTCTTTTTATGGCATTTTTTCTTTGGATATTATTGGGATTCCACAGACATATTCGTTTTCAATTCTATTTCTTACTTAAGCACCGAGTCAAGCGGTCAATCTAATTCTATTTCGATAATTCCAGATGAGAATTTCCATCACGAGGAGCCTTTTGAAAATAACATCCCTGTCCCTTATCATAATAATCTAATTCCTGTAGACGTTGTGGATCAATTTCGTTTACAAAACCTAGACACAGAACTCGAACTATTTGCTCGTATTCGACTTTTAGAGAACCGATTGATTGAAGGGTTACCACCCCAATTGAACTTGGGTGAGTACGAAGCCTTAGTCAGAGGGTTTATCGATGAAACACTGACCATTGCCCATTACTCTACTACAATAAGCAATGAGCTCTTTGAGATTAATGTATTAGAATTGAAAGCAGATTTGTTGGACCAACTCTTTAATTTGTTGATGCGCGAGACGACTGATCGCCTCAATCAGATATTGACTGAATCCCCCTTTCCAGAGCGTGCCATAAGGACTGAAGCTTTGGAATTCTGGACTCTCTTAATCAATTAAACCTTAATGATCCGAGGTCGAATTTAGACAAAGAGATGCTCAACGGTACTCTTCGCTACTGGCTCCAAGATGTCCAACAAAACTGACATCAGTCAGCTTTCTATCTGCGGTTTTTGGACCATTTCAAAGGTTCCATCTAGGGATCTATCTATATGAGCCAAAGGCTTGGTAAGCAAGCAGGCACCAAATCTCATCAGTTCTTTCTCTTCTTTCTTTTTTTCCGGTATGTAGCTCCGCGAGCAAGGAGTGCCACGCACGAGCGGAGCGAAAACAAAGCAAGGGGAATTCTTCGTGGGTGAGAAATCCTTTGATTGCGTATTGGATATAGATCCTTGTCTTTCTTGTTTCACTAGCTAGGACAAAATTCTCACATGTCCCTTTCTTTATTACAACCTTCTTTTTTGATGTCAAAGACCAGGAGCTACGCGCAAATTCTCATTGGATCTCGGTTGTTTTTAACATCGATAGCTATTCATTTAAGTCTTCGGGTAGCACCAATAGATCTTCAACAAGGTGGAAATTCTCGTATTCCGTATGTACATGTTCCTGCGGCTCGGATGAGTATTCTTGTTTATATCGCTACGGTTATAAACACTTTATTGTTCCTATTAACAAAACATTCCTTTTTTCTTCGCTCTTCCGGAACCGGTACAGAAATGGGTGCATTTTCTACGTTGTTTACCTTAGTTACTGGGGGGTTTCGGGGAAGACCTATGTGGGGCACCTTTTGGGTGTGGGATGCTCGTTTAACCTCTGTATTCATCTCGTTCCTTATTTACCTGGGTGCACTGTGTTTTCAAAAGCTTCCTGTCGAACCGGCTCCTATTTCAATCCGTGCTGGACCGATCGACATACCAATAATCAAGTCTTCAGTCCACTGGTGGAATACATCGCATCAACCTGGGAGTATTAGCCGATCTGATACATCAATACATGTTCCTATGCCCATTCCAATCTTGTCTAACTTTGCTAACTCCCCCTTATCAACCCGTATCTTGTTCGTTCTGGAAACACGTCTTCCTATTCCATCTTTTCTCGAATCTCTTTTAAAGGAAGAACTAGAAGCTCGAGAAGGAATACCAAAACCTAGTTCACTCGCTGAGTCTCTTTGCATCCATGGCTGAATGGTTAAAGTGCCCCAACTCAACATTGGCGAATTCGTAGGTTCAATTCCTACTGGATGCACGCCAATGGGACCCTCCAATAAGTCTATTAGAATTGGCTCTTACTCAATTCAATTTCATCATCCATACATAACGAATTGGTGTGATATATTCATATCATATTATATGAACAGTAAGAACTAGCATTCTTATTGAGACTAGAACTCATAGGGAATAAAATATACAGTCTTTACAGAAAAAAGGATTCTTGGGGAAAAATCAATATACTTCTAATGTCGAATCAGGATCAACTAGGACAGAACTAAAGCATTGGGTCTTCACTTGGTGTCAAGGTAATAGCTATGAATAGTCATCGACTTCCGGGAAAGGGTAGAAGAATGGGACCTATTATGGGACATACAATGCATTACAGACGTATGATCATTACGCTTCAACCGGGTTATTCTATTCCACCTCTTAGAAAGAAAAGAACTTAAATAAAAATACTTAATGGCAATAGCATGGCGATACATTTATACAAAACTTCTACCCCGAGCACACGCAATGGAATCGTAGACAGTAAAGTGAAATCCAATCCACGAAATAATTTGATCTATGGACAGCATCATTGTGGTAAAGGTCGTAATGCCAGAGGAATCATTACCGCAAGGCATAGAGGGGGAGGTCATAAGCGTCTATACCGTGAAATCTATTTTAGACGGAATGAAAAAGACATATATGGTAGAATCGTAACCATAGAATACGACCCTAATCGAAATGCATACATTTGTCTCATACACTATGGGGATGGTGAGAAGAGATATATTTGACATCCCAGAGGGGCTATAATTGGAGATACCATTGTTTCTGGTACAGAAGTTCCTATAAAAATGGGAAATTCCCTACCTTTGAGTGCGGTTTGAACTATTGATTTACGTAATTGGAAATAACCAATTAGGTCCCCAAAAACAAGTCTCCTTCAAAAGATCAACAGCATACTTCCTCTGGGAAAGATAAATCCCCTTTTTGAGTGGGCAACTTCTATTCCTAGGAAGTACTTCAGAGTTCCCAGATCCTTGATCTCAAACGCCTTACAACAATGTGCCTTCCACTATTTTATTGCCTCGACATCATCCCCCGTAAGGACAATTTCATCAACATACACCACTAGAACTGTAGTCCCCTCCTTTTTCTTCCTGACAAATAGAGAATGATCTGCATGACTTCTCTGAAAACCAAACTCTTGTACAGCACTGCTAAACTTTTTTAGGCATGCCTCTTTCTTAGTCAATGGACTGCTTCAATCCATATATAGCCTTCTTCAATCGACATACTTTCCTCCCCTGTGGTATGAATCTAGGTGCAGAAACCCTTTGCTATTATATAGTCCTCGGCTCTCTTTCATAAGACTCGTGTAGTCCACCCCAAAAAGAGCTCTACTCGGGCAAGGAAGTACGGATCAGATATAGCTACAGCTGGCCTAGCAGCGTAAGCCTATCTCCAAAGGGCCCCCAGGTTGGTATGTAGGTATCCAAGAATGGAACTGAGGTAATGGGAGTAAGTGGAGTAGGGTGGCTTACTCTCCAGGGCCCTCTTGATAGATGGATAGAGGAGTGCTTTAGTCTTACGACTAATGAGCGAGTGCGCTTTAGGAAGCTGTTGAGTGCCCGATGAGGTCGAATGGTTTTCAATTTGTCCATTCCGGAATACACAATAAAGTAATAAACTCTCCCATTCTATCGCTGGTAAATACGGACTAGGATTGACTCTGGAAGCTGAGTTTCTCTATTTATCTATGCTCTTGTGCTACTTCTTTCTCAGCAGCTGGACTTGCCTCAAAAAAAGTACTAAGCCTCGTGTTTCAAGGAAAAACTTCTCTCTGTTTTGTTTGCTTTGCCCTGTTTTTGCTAAATGAATCTCTTACCTGCCTTTCGCGGATCTAGCACTTACTCTCTTCTCCTTCGGATCCTCGCTCCGCTCTGGTAGAACCCTATTTTTGCTCTGCTTGCTTATCAGTCTCTAGAGTCCTTTTTTTTTGTCCGTCAAATAGCTTGTCTCCCCGCCCTGAGAAGGCGCCTTTTCTCTCGTCAACATAATACTCCTCCCGCTCCTGTGGTTCAGCCTCACAGGATCTCGGCAACAGACGATTTCTCATGGGCCCTCTCTAAATTCCCTCTTCCTTTGTTTTGGGTCGCTCCATCACTCACTCCGCTAGTTGAATTGAGAAAGCCGACCCCGACTTCTCATAGACTGGATTGTAAGAATCTGCTTGCAAACAAACTTGCTTCTTGCCCATGTACTCGTAAGGTATCCCAACATTTCTAGCCTCCTCTTGATCAGGCTCATTGGAACCCCCAGCTTCGATTCCGCCTGCTTAGCCTTTATTTGAAAGAATGGGGGCTTAGATCCTAATCTAATATTCCCATTCTTCCCTCTCGTAATGTCCGTCCGCTGCTAGTCTATTATATGTAGGGAATGGGGATTCGGGTTTGGTTTCTTGTTCAAGTTCTGATTCCTGGAATGGGTTTTAGCCCATTTCATTCTCTTTTGATCCCTACTTCTTTGCGATTGCGAATAAGATAACCGGCCTCCCTTTAGTTTAGCTCAAAAACTCCTCTTTCTTTATCCTATGTCGCGTATTAAACAACCAGCCTAGCCGCCGGCTTAACGGCAAAGAGTAGATCATTCCCCTTAAGCACGACTGGCTTCGAAGAAAAGAAAGCACCAGGCTTAGAACGACCCGCTTTGGATCTAGCAGTCAAAGGTTCGAATCTGTCATTGGCCTGTCTAGATGTGGAAGGTCAAGGGCTGGCAAAGTCGAATTCTTTACTCCTCGGCTCACGGTAGTTCTACCTTTTTATGGATAAAAATTTGATTCTTTCAATCAGAGCGGGATTGAAGAGATAGGGCGAGAGAAAGCCGCTTCTTCGTAACCACGATCCGCAAATGAGAACTCTTTGTTTAAGGAGAGCCTCTCTAATTTAATTGATCAAAGGCCCTCTGACTGAGGTCGGATCGGAATATCTCTGTCTTTCTACGCGACAAGGGATGCCCCGGAAACTTCCCATTGTACCTCCCCTCCTTGACATGCCTTCTCTGACTCCCCCGTTGGAGCAGATCTTTCGGCTGCTAAGCGTGCTGAGTAAGGGCTGGTTCTATCCCGACCAAGGAAGGAAAGGCGGGGGACCATTTGTGTGCATCCAGCAGGAATGGGAGTGGAAAATTCTAACCTCTTTCTTTTTTATTTATTGATAGGTTGCGGATTCATAGCCATTTCCATTCCAAGAAAACCATCCTTCTAAAAAAAATAGGGGCGAAGCGCCCGTTTGAAGTGGCGAAGGCCTATGCTACAGTAAGAAAAAAGTACGTTGAGGTTACGAAGTAACATCAGCTGGTTTAAGGAAAGCTCAGCTTATGAAATCACTTAGCCGTTAAGTTAATTAATGTTGTAGTAGTGAGGCGTCGGTACGGAGTTGCGTCAGCTGTGGATATAGACTAGGCTAAGTGACGGACTTCATCTCTTCTTTTCTCTTCACTTATACCTTACACTTCAGCTGAGTCTAACGAGGCTCAGGTGCGGAGCCTTACACTGTGGACCGAGACTACGCAAAGGTAGAACACCATAGAAACTTCGCTGACTTAATCATAAACCTTGATTTCGCTACGCTCAATAAGAACCCGGAATAGCGTAAATCGGTTCGTGTTCCGCTTCCAAAAAGTAAGTCGTCTTTGCCCAAGTGTGAACTGCAGACCACTTTGTACGTTTGCTGAGCAGACCAATCAGTCATTTAGAAAAGGGAAGGGAACTTCTCACCGAAGGAGGCGGGAACCGTCGATTACCTTTTGAATCAAAGTAGCGACGAGCCGAGTATTACGACTAAAGGGGGAGAAGCTTTGCTTCGTAGACAGCTTCGCTTCTTTTTGATTACTAGCTTCTCAAGTGGGTGGCTTGGTAAGCACCTTCAGCATCGGTAAAATCCCTATCAATCAATAATAGGCCAGAATGGTGGCTCCTTTCGCCCAGGGGACATCGTTGGAGAACAATGTCGGGGACAGGGTGAGAACCTTCCGTTGGTTACGCCCTTGTTGTGTTGGTTCTTCCATATTTCGATATGGAGATAGATCCATATAGAGATCTAGATCTTTCTATCGAGAGATAGATCTATTGAGAAAGAAATATTGATCTGGTTTCAAGATCTATGAACAAGAGAGATCCCTAAATATCCATTTGAAAAAAAAAAGAGATGAATAGATAGGGCGAAGCCAGCTGAAGGAAGGGCGCGTTAGCGAACTTATTGAAAACTAAAGCAAGAAGGGCCTTCTATTCTATTTAGATTAGTTTCTTAGTAAAGGCACGTTAGCGCATCCGTTTTCTTGCTCGTTAGCGCCCCCTGCCCCTATTTGATTAGTTTAGTCATATCATAAAGGAAAGCCCTTTGACAATCTTACTAATAGAAAGGGGATGCGCTCAAGTATGCGAAGAAAGCTCTTCGAGCTTCTCTTAATATTAGATTCTAGAAAGGTTTGTAGAAAAGGGCTTCTTCAAGTTCCGCTTTCTGCTTTTCATTTTAATAGGAGTAGGTGCTTGCTGCTCGCTCGCTGTCTACTAAATGAGCCTTCACTGCCCGCCCGGCCCCTATCTTTAATCTTAAGTAAAGTGAAGTCAAATCAATGAAGTGAACAGCCCAACCTCTTTTCTTTGTTTGAAGCTTTGCCAGGAAGCTTCTACTTCTTAAAGCTTTCTTTCCCCTAAGAATTCCGAAACAGCAACAACTAGGAAAAAGCTTCTCTTTGATAGCAGTCATAGGGGAGTTCAGAAAGGATCTTGATCGTAGATGGAGACTTAAACCTGTGTGGGGGTAGGGGCGGATGTAGCCAAGTTGATCAAGGCAGTGGATTGTGAATCCACCACGCGCGGGTTCAATCCCCGTCGTTCGCCCATCAAAAAATGGACCATTTCTTTCGGAGACACAAGACAAACCTAGAAATCATTTTTTCTGCAAGTCATCTCGAGTTCAAACGCATCCAAGCAATTGGTATCCGATTGAAACATAGAAAGCATAGATTCGCGTCGCCTGCTTGCTGAAAGCAAAAATGGAATGGCCGATCATTGTATGACGTTTTTTTTTTAAGACCTCACTAATCAGCCTTACACTTTTGAGTTCATAATGAATGAACCCCGGATGAAGATAAAATATCCCCTCCCTTTTACTAAACCATGGGGAGCCCCGAATAGTTTACCGGACAAATTGAAGTTGTCGTGACGATAACTTTCTTAGTGGAAGATTGGAAAAGACTTCTTTTCATCACGAGAATGATCGGATCTGCCGTAGACACCCGAGAGACCTCCACAAGGTAGGCTAAAAAAGTAAGAGGACAAGAAGCAAAGAGGTATGCTTTCATTTCTTTGTTGAGAGGGGAATTGAACCTTATCTTATGGGACACTAATACCGATGCGGATTCCCTTTGAATTAGCTTTAAATTAAATAAAGGGTATATAACCATAAGCCGAAAGAAAGGCAACAGAGACAACAAGTCCTGACTTTTCAACAGAGGCCATGGGGCGCTATTAGGTAGTAGGCTCTTCGGCGGCAATCGATGCATAGCTGCCTTCGTGCCATGTGGAAAAGATCATTCCTAAATGTGATTTCATGTCCCTGCCAACAAGTTCTTCCTTATAGTAGTGTGTAGTTAGCAGGATGTACGTTAGTGTGGATTCGTGTATTTCTTACGAAGTAAGCATAGGCCAAAAAGCCGTATGTATCGGCTCTATCTCTATAAATAAGCGCAAAGGGTGCGTGGTGCCCATGTTGACAAGACCCCGAAACCAAGGGATTGACCCGAAACGAAACAAGCCAAACGATTCCTATCCCTGCCCATCTGCCTAGACCTTCCTCCTTCCTTTTTCACTCGGTCAGGGTTTCCCCATTGCCGAAGATTCCTCACTGCTGCCTCCCATCGGGAGTAGGGACCGTGTCTCAGTTCCCTTGTGGCCATTCACCCTCTCAGGCTAACTACGCATCACAGCCTTGGAATAAAAACCTCACCAACTAGCTAATACGACTTATCCTCATCAATTAGCGAGTCCAAAGACCCTTTCATGATCAACATTTCAGATTCATCACAATATGCGGTATTTAATACCCACTAAATGGCAGATTAGAGAAGTATTACTCACACGTTCGCCGCTAAGAGCAATACTGCTACTACTCTCCGCCCGACTTGCATGTGTTAAGCATAGTTCAAGTCTTCCTTCCTTCTCATAGTGCTAAGATGAAGAAAGGAAGAGCTAATCTTTCGCCGCTACGATCTTGCTTAAGTTTTTTATATTAATTGTTTAAACAATTTATTGCTACCCACTCGATTTCAAGATGTTCCCGAGAAGAAAGAAAGAGCTCACGAGAAAGCTCGTCAGTGGAAATTGTAAAAAGTATTGATTCCGAGGAAGGTGTAGTCGGGGTTGACTACAATTTCTCAAGTAAGAGATAGAATCTCACTAATTGGAAGGAAAAGAGGGGGCTTTGATCCATTGTGATTCGGTTTCTTGGTGTGGAGAGGAGAGATCTCTGCCATAAAAGAGAGAGCTCCTAGGCCTTATTCTGCAGATCAAAGAGCGACTCCCCATTCATCCGAAATAGTATTTTAGTAAAGAACAGAGGCATTTTTGACCGACTACATGCCCATCTAGTGCAGTGGCTTGGTATAAAAGCCTTGACCATCTTCCGAAGTTCTAAATAATCTACTGATCAAAGACTGTAGGGGCGGACTGCTCTACATTCAGCCACACCACAGTGACCCCCGAAGCCATCTTCTTCTAGTTGCGGGACGAAATCCGACAGCCAATTGCTGGCTCTGAATAACCAACTCAGCAATAAGCTCAATTATTCCATAAGATACGGGGCGGGCTTGCGCGTGAGTCGAATGACGTAGGTGCACAAGAGTACTTCGCGCCACAACCATCTCCTTTTTATAGGTTCTACGGACCGATGCCTGCTGCTTCATTTGGGAGAAAAGAATCATAGATATGCCGGTCATTAGAAGGAAGAACCGCCATAAAAAGATTCCTCGTGTATCATCTGTAGCAAAACTATGAACGGGAGCTAGCAATCCGGACCGTATTGAAAAGGTTCCTGAGACACAGCATGGAAAAGTCACAATATTAAGAAACGAGGTCCAAGAATGAAGAAGGGGTTGAATTACTGAATGAATACAAGCTGTGGCTAATACTCAAGGCATAAAAGAAGCATTTTCTACGGGATCCCGAAACCACCAGCCACCCCGACCTAATTCATGATGAGCCCACCAACTTCCTGGCAAAATGCCTACGGTTAAAAACCAGCGACATGTCAAGATCAAAATTCGAATTGGTTCCTGGTCCTGATCAGAGACCACTGTGTTCGCGCCGTCGGTCCAACAAAGAGGCGCAGTAGTGGTATCTTTCTTTTCATTACGAACGACATGCTTCGCCTGCTCCCTCCTCGTGTCCACTAGCGCTCGTGTCCAGAGCGAAGATAAGTCGAAAAAGCGCCATCGAAGCAGCATAAGCAGGCTTCTATTGCTACGTAACAATAAAGCAGGATAGCATTTTGCGCCCACATATTTGAATTTGAGGGTAAAGAGCTCGCTTGTTATACGGGATCCGACGCATCCAACATAGCGAAACAGTGTTCCATTTTTTTCGGCGGCATCCTTCCGCATTAGCGGCGAGTGGAGTGCCACATTCCCATTCATCATTTTTGATCTACATAAGCCAAAGCCCATAGCACTGGCGACGTCTCCGGCATAAATGCAAGGAGGATGTATAGCTGATAGAGGATCTTGTGGAACAGGATTTGATTCTGCAAGTGGTTCGGTACGAACGAAGAAATTTCGAACAAAAGGGTCGGAATTTGCTGATAGGAAAGGAGAGAAAAACAAAGCAATGCCAAGGTCAATCCGCTGTTCATCGATAAACGAAGCTCTCTCTTTATCATCTCGTGCCAGATGCAACAAATGATGAGTCCTTTTTCCTTCTCCCGAACCACGGGAGCGCCTAGCGCCAAGAGGAGCAAAGCTCATTTTCCTTTCAGGGAAAAGCGGCGCATAAAAAAGGGCTGGTCCGTCAAAAGTCCGGTTCTTTCGCGAACGAAGTTCAGAATCAACAAGGGTTCGTAGAACGAAGGGAGTGTACGACTGGGTCTGCGCCCCACTTTTTTGTTCGTAACGAGGGAGAGATAGAATGGAGTTCTTCACGAAGTTCGAAACAAAGGAATAAAAAAGAGTTTCTCTATGGCCTCCTCGTTTTGAGACATTATGGCTTTTGGGTCGACCCCGGTAACAAAGAAGGAATCCATAAAAACTTAGGATCCGACACCATGATAAAATACTACCCTCATGATTAGACCATGTCCCTGAGATTTGATAAAAGAAAGGTGCATTAGCGGTTAATACGTTGTAATTGGATAAGTTATTAGGAATATGACGGAACGAAAGACCAAGGAAAGAAAGAAGAATACACCAAAATGCAAGTGCTGCACCAAACACTGGTGGTTGTTTCTTGTTGTAAGTGAATGCAACGAAAAGACCCGGAAATAACGAACAATGAAACAATTCATATATTGACATTTCGTGCTCATTTCAAAATTTCTGCTTTCTTATTCTTATCATCCGGTAATCACAGGATGATCCACAAGAAAGGTGGCAGGATTCGAACCTATGGCCGGCCGGCCCGCCCCTGACCTGCTGGGTTGGGTGGCCGGGTTAGCACCCCTCGTCGCCTCTGTACCCGAAACAGCACTGATGCAAACACTGTTAAGTTAGGTAGTATTTCAGCTGTTGTACTACTTGACTGGTAAGAAAAAGCTTATGTAATAAAAGGACTACTTTAGTCTATTCGTTCGCGCCCCTCGATTACATATTTACAAATTCCCAATCTCATGTCTTATTCTTTCTCTTATGCTTATGGAATCGACTGCTAATCTTAGAGCTTGGCTAGTTACTTCATATTATATACCTTTTTTTCTAGCTCTGTACTTGCTGAAGGCAGACGTAAAGCATGCCCCTGGTTCTATCAAACCAGACACTTCATCCCCTTCTTTCACAAGCAACTCCTTCGTTCTTTACCTTTAGAAACCTAAAAGTAAAAGAGAGTCGGCATTAGAGGTCTTAAGCAGAGTGAGATTGAGAAGGCTCTGTAGCCGGAATAGATAGATTCAAGGGCTCGAATAGATTGATTTTAGAACTAGTTTCAAAGGCTGGATTGACCCTTAGGCGAGTTCAATTTCAGTGAGCTGAGGGTAGTTCGCTAGCTGTGACGATAGGAGTTTCGGGCTTAAGCGATTCTGTTGCTTACTCTTTTTTCTACGAACGAGGGAGAGTTAATGATGCCATTGAATCTGTTGAGTTTGGTTATAAATCGCATAATAATAATAGTTGAAACTCCGATTCCTCTGAGTCCTCCTGCCCTGCCCACTCTTCACTCATGTTTTTATGTAAACAAGCGGTAGTAGGGAAACTTCTTGATGTAGTTAGGTAAGACAGTCATCTCACACGCTAGGCCCATAGCCTATTCCTGATCTTGAATAGCCGTAGTCGTAATAAACAAGTGTCTTGCGAACCTTTCCTAGTTAGAGTTAGCTTTGGATCACTTTCCCTTGGCTTCGGTTGACCTATGCTATGTTCTTTCTTTCCTCTTGAGGCGTGGATGCGGCATTGCCGGTCTGACTTACCTTCCTTACCGGATTTTCTTCTTGTAACTTTTGATGTCTTATCGCCTTATCCGCAGTTGGTGCTTTAGTTTTCTTTTTTTTAGTATGGTAAGGGCGAAAAGGCGTAAGCGGTTTTAGAAAGTCAATTCCTTTCTCGCTTAGCTATGAAGCAAGGCACTTTATTCCCCTATAAAA
>NC_134555.1:34216130-34231130 GCF_025594145.1 Primulina tabacum
GCCTCATCATAAAGAGAGAATTTCTTATACTTAAAGGCAGCAGAAGATGCAACTATGTCATTTTCCAACAGGTTGTTTACTTCTTGATGATTATAAGCAAAGACTATGAGACTTTTAGCTAAATCACGCTCATGAAAATGCAAGATACCAGAGCGGTAGATTCTACCACGGAAGTCCATAAATGCAGGCAAATAAAAGATATAATCGTCGTATGCGGACGCAAGCCTGATTATTGAATCTTCATACCTAGCAGCCTGCAACCGCGTAGCTAAGTCCTTAAAGAGAAAACTAAGGCCACATACTTTTTGTATAGCATTATTCTTGAAATATGAGATCCTTAGATAATCGTAGGCTTCTTTCAGATTAACGTGTATTAGTTTTCTAGACATAAGATAACCTAATTTTTCTAAAGTAGCACGATTTCTTTTAATGAACTCCAACATTATTTTATTAATCTTTTTTCCTTGATTCTGAAGTCCATTCAATATAAAGCACAATTCCTTATACTTTGAATCATGTAATTCTATATTCAAATTGCTTAGGTTACGGGATGATATAAGACTCAACCTATTATATATATCTAACGTAGGATCGCTTAAGTAACCACCTCTCATATCCGATAACATCATAGGTTTTGTTTTATCAACATCCGATTTGAGTTCCCAATCTTTCGGCTTGCAAACCATTGGAAGATTGAGTTTCAACGGGAGAAGACTTAATTTCAAATTACATACAGCGAATAAATTGGATTCTAAATACCCCTTTCCTTTCTCTTTCACAACAGCTTTCTTACCATCAGCGATAAAGGTCTCAATATAGATCAATTGTCTTTCTATCATGAACTCGAGCAATCTTATACCTATCTCATATTTATTACCCCTTTTTCGCTTTATACCACCTTCCTTACTACTTGTTGCAGTTTTACTAACAAGATTTTTCTTATTTATTATATTAGCTTGTGTTCGAACAGTGCTATCTAGCTTGTCTATCAATGTAACTACCCTCACAACCGAAGACTCTTGAATACAGTTGTACAACAACCCTAGGACATATACAATGATAGCCTCCAGCGTATATTGACCAAACTGCGCAATAGTACTATTATAAACACTTAGAGGAATATATTTATACAAATAATATTTAGCGCATATAAGATCATTTCCAACCAATATCTTAATTATGTTATGACTCTCTTTAAATATACTATATTCATCGAATTGCATGGTTATATCTTCAATATTCATTTGTAACTTATGTAACTCTATTTCCGTTAGGTATATTCTACCATCAATCCATTCTTTCTTTTTATCATTCAATAAGTTAATAACTTGAGACTTAAACATATGACCATCATCATTTTCTAGACCCCCGTGTAAATCATGTAAAAAATATTCTCTATCCTCTAGATCCCTGTAAAATGTATTCAAAAACTCATTAATGGTAGTATTATTATTTTGACTATCAATGCTTAGAAACCTCCTATTAAAGGGCAAGGAGCCGGCCCAGATTGTGTTTGCAATCTGAGACACCGGGTGCAAGATCTTATTGACGACAAAGAACTTCTGAAGTTTGAACCACCGGAAGAGAAGCCGAGTGTGATGTAGAATCCGCTTCCCTCGTATGGGAATGATAATGCTGGTCCATCTAGTAATGCAGTCAATGGCCAGAAGGTTATGTTCGATTCATCGCAGCTCATCACGCCTCGTGGAGCCCGAGTTCGAGTGCGTTTTGAAGAAGAAGAAGCTTCGCCCGAGGTAGCCATGGTAGCTCACAACAAGCAAAAACTCACCAAGGAAAGATGTCGCAATATCGGTTGTTACCTCTTTAAAAGGTAAATTGATGTCGGCATTTCAGTTGGTTGCCGCATATACGCTGAAGGAAATGCTATCGTGCGCCCAGACGAACTCTCTCTAGACACCAACCAATCCTTTATTTATATAGGATTCATGTGCAGCTAGGGGACTTAAAGTACTAATGCTCTCTCCAAAACTAGAAATCGAAAGAGGGGAATGAAGGGATAATAGTCGAAGGCGGACTAGGAGCTCTGGAAGGCATTACCCCTGCTACAGTTGACGGTCCTAGTTCTGTTACAGTAAGAGCTGTTGCTGGAATAAGCAGTGACTTGACTGTTGGAGGAAGAACCGCTGGAAGTGCTTGAGAATGAGTTCACGCTCTTCTTGTTACAGTAAGTGCAGCAATTGAATCAGTTCTGGGACTTGAAGGAGCCGGTGGAGTTAGTTAATCTGATTCATCCTATAATAAGCATCGAATCAGATTGATGGTAAAGATAAATTAGATATTCTATTAAATGACCAAAGGTCTTATCACAAGCTGGAGTCGAACCAGGACCTCTGGGAAATGAATACAATCCCAGTGAACTGCCTTTTTTTATTCTAATCGCGACTTTTGGTTCCCCGGTTCACCTTTCTTTCAGCTACATCCGGGGGCACTCGGTCTTTATATCTATCTATGCCATTAAAATTCAACTTACTTTAGCCCCCCTCCAGTTAAAATAGTAATGAATGCTTGACAAATTTGGTTGAAAAAGTACTTCTAAGGCTACAAAAGTAAAGCTCACTTATTACCGATACCGAATTCAACAAGAGAAATATGTGGGATATAGCGCAATCTCGTGAAGAAATAATCCAAGTCTTGTATTGGCCTCTCTACCTCTTTTAAGAATCATCATATTTTTTTTATAGTTAGTTGCAGGAGAAGGATATTTTAAAGGTCATGAAGAAGTGGAAGAAAGGATGAGTGGAGAACGACTTTTGTTTGGGATTTTGCAGCTCCAAGTTCATATTAGGCCTTGTGCTTGTTCGCTCATCAAGGAGACCTACGAGTACGTCTTTGACTTTGGTTTGGCTGGCCTTTAGCTAGCCCATGGATCAAAGCTTTTACCTGGACCACCCTCATACTTCCACTTGGACAGCCGTTTGCTCCCATTGAAGCCTTTGCTCGCCTCTTTCTTCAAAACAGGAGATGCATTCTCTTTCTATTACGGATATTCTTCAAGTCATAGCTTTAGGTGCTCCTACTTTAGACAATACACTCGATACAGCCAGCGTATAGGGAGAGGTAAAAAGGCATAGCATAGCTTTCATGGAAACTCCTTAACACAGGTGTCTTGGAAATGGAAAGACAGATCAAATACCTTATGAGGCGGTGTTCCCTACAAACAGTCAAGTCATACAATACGGACGGGAAGCGGGAAGTAAACGAAGTCTTTCCTTCCTGCAAATTTTTTTTCTAAGAACTAGTAGAAAGAAAGGAAAGATCCAGTAGGGTTAGAATCCTTGTTAGCAGTCTCGGGCGATGGCGAAGGTTTTAGCCCGTGGGCGATCTAATCATAGGAATGATAATAGGATAGGGCGGTCAATTAGTCCGGTGGCGACATTCAGAATAGCTTCTAATATGTTCTGGTGTTGATACTAGGTTTGGTGGGTTTACAAAGGAGAACTGGCTAACGAAGCCTTTAGTACTGATCCGTAGTACTCCCTCTTTCGAAGTCCTCATAGTTGAACTAGTCTAGTATGTGTTTGTTTTCTCGGGTTTGCTCGCATTTGAGAGCCTTACCTCTTCAATGTTTATACTTCCGGAGTGAGTCCCACGAGATAGATCAGATCATTAGGAAGGGGGCTGGTAGCCTCCTGTGGTCCAGGTTGCACCAGGTAATATGGAAGGCAAATTGCACGCACGGGACAGAAGAGTTGTTTCCGTTTCCTTTTATTAGTCTGAGTTCATCTTTTCCGCTTTCAAGCGTGTACACTGAAAAAGGATAATATCCCTTTAATTAAATAGGTAGCTCACTGGAGCAAGCAACGAAGTGCCGTAGGGTTCAGGATAAACTTATACTGAAGTAGGTACAATATCTTTGTGGATCAATCTTAGAGTTCATAGAGAAGGAAAACCCTGAGATTAGAGTTGGAGAAAGCCGCATAGAATACGAAAAGCAAAGGCGAAGGTTACTTTACATCTCAGTCGAAAGCGGTTAATCCGGATCCATTTCATAAGTGGACTCTCCCGGGGAATATCCATCTCAAAGGTCTTCGTTCGGTTCCATAGTTCAATCTAAAGCCTGTGAGGCTGGAAACTTCTACAACAATCTTACATATTCCCATCACCAATAAACAATACAGTAAATGGAGAATCCCCCTTTAAATAGGTTAAATAGGTTGACTCTCGGTTAATTCCATGCTCAAGGGCTAAAGCCAGTCGTCCTTCTGAAAGGTCCTCTTCTACGGCTCAAGGTTCAAGCTAAATAAAGTTCCTTTTCTCACTTAAGCGGATACTCAAAGTCAAATCAATGCTTTAAGGAAAGACTTCCCAGCGCTGTCAAGCAAGATAGGATTCTCAACAGGATAAGTTCCGTGGACAAGGCGAGCTAGCAGCGGTGCTTTCCTTCCGGAAATGAAATTATCTTTTTCAGCACAAGAAGTCAGTTCTGGAGAAAGAAATCTCAAAGAGAACCCACAAGAACAAATAAGGGCGGGTATCGAAAGGGGATGTATAGGTGTATTTTCCCCCGAGAGCTCATTTTGGCTAATGGTAGTAGAGGAAATTACAAATTGTTAGGAAGGTTACACGCAGATAGTAGAAGTATTCCATTTCTGATTGATATACATAGCAATTTGATCCAATATGGAATTCACGGTGATGCTTTCTATGATGTTATGAGGTTCTGGGTGCAGTAAGTAGTCCGTTTGTGCGTAGGTGGGGTTGGGGGTGTAGTCTTATTAGATAGAGGGGTGGTATCTTCAATAATGTAGAGAAGATGGGTGGGTAAGCTGGAGGGGATCCCGGTTGTTAGAGTAGCTGGCCGAGAAGGTTAGCGAGGTTCTTGCTATGGTGAAGTGAAAGATCTTTACTATAGTGGGAAGAAGACAGCTGGGAGCAAGCGGAGCGAGAGCAAAGCAAGCCCTAGCGGTGGGTTGTCTTCTCGGTCCCATTTCATCAATTATTTGCCCTTTTAGAATCTTCATGTTCTCGAAAGTGGAGTGAACTATCTTTTCGAGCCGCAAACGGGATTCACAATCGCGTCAGTGCGATGGTTCGTTCGAGCGAGTGGATCGGCAGCGCTCAATTACGTTATTTTCGAAATTGGATCTTTTTTGAGTAAGTAGTCGACTTAGACTAGGATATTGGATGGAAGTAGAGTAGTGACGAGACCCGCATGCTCTTTTGATGCCTTCCTATCCTCTTCACGACAGATGGGATTCCATATACTAAGCTCTCCTCTAGGAGGTCAATAGGAGCCCTCTGTGAAACCCGGGTCTAAGTAGAATAGAGAGGAAGAATCAAACTCTTATCTTATAGGGTAGCTATGAGATCCGGTCCCCTACCTGCTGTTTCAATGAGATGAGATGGAGATGACTTCCTTTCGATAGGTGCCAAGTAGCTCCCATAAGCTATTAGAGTAGCTCCTCTATCTAAGGATATACTACCTCATCCTCCTTTGGTTGAGCTTTTCCGCTCTGACCCCTCTGGTATGGTCGAAAAGAAGACGTGCTGTAGAACCCGTAAATCAGTAGACGTATAAGCCATGCATAATTCTAGGTTTTCTTAAATTTAATTGACTTCATTGCATGATTATTTTAAATGCATTTATTTGAAGTTAATTATTTATTATTTCAGTTCAGTAGTTTGATTTTTAGCATTTCAGTATTTTCACTGAGGCCGGACCGGAGTTGGAGTTTTGAGATAGAATTTAAGATTCGAGAAATATTTTCAGAAGTTAATTTAGCCAGCAACCAAGTTCATTTAAGTTAGAAAGGGAGGTTTGAGGATTTAATTTAATTATTTGAGGTGATTAAGAAATGAACTCATTTAAGTTATTAAATTAAGGGGTTAGCTCACTAAATTATTTAAAGGATTAGTAAGGCTTTCAAGGATTATTAGTTGACTAGATAATCAACATTTCCCTTTATTTTATTATGCATTTTTTGGCCACCCTTAGTGCTAGAAGATTCATTTTTCAACTCATCAACTTTGACCAATTCTTTGCATGTAATTAGTAGGATAATTCTAGGATTTTTGGGAGCACAATTTAATTAAATAAATGGACATATCCTAGTCTAGAACAAGAGAAATTTCGGCCACTACCTCCTAGAAGCATCCACCAACTTATTTGATATCAATTCAAAATTTAAAATTCAAAGGGGAGTGGACTTGGTCTTGATTCTTCCTTATATTGTGCACCCTTCTCCTCACCCCTCATAACCATTTTTCCCCCCTCTCCTTTTCGAAAATTCAGAGTGAATTCACACTCATTTTCAGTAGAAAAATCGTGAGGTACCTAGCCAAAAAGAAGAGAGAAAAATCGAGAGCAAGGTAAGGTAGAAAAGAGAAGCGCTCCACCTCCTCCGTGCCGCGTCGTCGTCGTTTCGTTCATTTTCTTTTGAAACGAAACCAGGCATGTCTAGATTTCTTTCAAACCTCAATCAAGTCATATTATCATTTATTTTTCAGTACATGATCATGTTTATTCAAGTAAAAATCGAGATCCAAGTAAAAACATTTTGAAACCACACATGCAGAATTTTCGATTTCCTTGGCAAGCTTCACGATTTCTTTTGGTTTGTGAGTTTCAGGTATTGGATCGACTCCAGGCTCCCAAGGCGGCTTGTATACATGTAGTAGGATGCATTAGGACCATGTTGGTCCATTCAAACCAGCCCCATGCTTGCTGGAAATTCAGAATGACAGCAAGTCCCCATAGGTGCAGAAATGTGTTCGAAAAAATTCAGTTTCTTGTCATGGAGGAAGGATCTGATCTTGGCTGCCCCAAGGGCCTATAGCCATGGTTGGATCACTTTCCTAGCATGTCTAAGACGTGACTAAGTTTCCCTTTTGGTGGCTTGGTCCATGGTTCATCATTTTTAATCAAAACGTCACAACAGCCCCTATACCCCTTCGGCTTCTTCATTTGTTCAGCTTTTGGTTCGTTCCTTTTGTTGCTTGGTATGGATCTTGGTTGGCCTATGGCCCTTAGCCACGGTTCATATCATGCTCCTAGATGTCTAGATCGTGCCATGGTAAATCAAATGGCCACTGGAATGACGCAAGACATCGATCATAGCATAAACACTACACACGCATGCACGTTGCTCTCGGTTGGACCCTTCGGTTAAGATTTGGTGTGATGCGGATTGTGGCTGGCCTATGGCCCTTAGCCATGGTTTAAATCATTCCTTGGGATGTTGGTAAGAGTCTCTGGTCGGTGGTTCACTCCCCTAATGGTCGATAGCCTCGAAACCAACGCAAGTCTTGTAGTTGCGCAGCTGCTGGAAATTACAGCAAGTTGCTGTGTCGGTTCAGAGGCTCGTTCGAGTTCTTGGTTGGCTTTTAGCCCATGGCCTTGGACTGGGCAGTGCCTCATTGAGTTAGGAAGGTCATGTTTTTGACCGTTTGTCATTTGGATCATTTTTGAGGTCGTACGAGAATTTACGGTGCAATGTGCCAAATTGACTCTCGAAAGAGCGTTTCGTGTTTTGGCCTCCATTCCACCTAGATTTCGACCATATCATTTTAGGAACATTATTTTATGATTTTTCAGCGTATTTTAATCATGACTATACGTCGGTTCAGTGTCGGTTCAGGTTGGCTCGGAGTCATGATTAAATGCGAAGTCATTAGGCGTCATAGTCGCATCTTTTGAACGTAAATTGCATAGTTGGTCATGTTTAAGCTATTGCATATTTTTCATGGCACAGTTAGGTTGCAGCGATCTTGGGAACGATCCAATCCAATCCAGCTGGTAAAATTACAGGAATTTTCATTATGCCAGTTAATTATTTTACGTGCATTAAATAGAAAATGATTATTTTTGAGATTTATGCGATATGGCTTGTGGTTCATTCACTATGTGGGAGTGTTATTTTATACGATCGCCACTGACCGATCAGTTCAGTATGGTACCACCCGGTCGCCAGTGACCGGCCAACTCAGTTCAGTTTCAGCCTCCCCGGTAGCCAGTTACCGATCAGTTCAGCTTAGTGCAGTGGCCACAGGCGTAAAACATAATCTCAACAGAAAATTTTACCAGATATTTCAGTACAGGCTCCAAGGAGCAAATATTTTTACAGTGATTTCCAGTTCAGTTATGCACGTATTATAATTGCTCAGTACAGATTATTTTAAGTATGCCTCAGGACAGGATATGTTAACTCATGCATATTTTAAATTCAGATTTTTCTCGTTACCTGCGATATATGCATGCTGAGTCTTTAGGCTCACTAGACTTGATTGTTGTAGGTACTGATGAGGCCAGGGCCGAGGGCGGGGACCAGTGAGCCAGCTTGGGTCGGCAGTAGTGGCACCCGAGGACCTCAGTGCAGCAGTTGTTATGTTATTCCGCAAACAATTTTTATCAGTTGTTGGATATTTTTAAATTGTGATTTTTGGCAAACTTTATTTTCTTCCGCTGCTATTATTTTGAAATATTGAACTTGATTCACCAGTGATTTTATGAACGAGGCCATTTAAGTTCTTTTAAAAAGAAAATTTTTAATTTTCCGCAAATTTTCAAGAAATGAGTTTTTTTTTTAGCACGCCCCTTTTACAGTTGGTATCAGAGCGGTGGTTTTGTATAGGGTTTCACTACTACTGACCGCGAGAAGCTCACGAAGCCACGTCTTCGGTCTGTAAGTTTTTCAGTTCAGCATTTTGTTCAGCATTTTAGTTAAAGCATGAATTAGTTTGTCAGCATGCTTCTAGATTTTTCAGTACTTCAGTGTTCATTTAAAATAAATTATGGAATTAGGCATGTTAGTTACGTATGGGTTATGTTGGAACAGTATGCCCCCTAGACGCATTTTAGAGCGCATCAGAGAGGAGGAGCCTCGCCGAGAAGACAGGGAGGAGCGTAGACCAGAGGGAGACCTACCACCTCCTCCACCGCCCCCACCGGACATGAGTGCCCAGATGTTAGCTGGGATGGCACAGTTCTTCGCACAGTTTGCGGGGGGCAATGCCGTAGCCGTAGCCGCAGCCGCAGCCAGGCCGACAGGGCCCGAGGCTGTGTATGAGCGATTCATGAAGATGCGCCCGAAGGAATTCTCTGGGGCATCTGACCCCATGGTTGCCGAGGGATGGATCAAATCCCTCGAGGTCATCTTCGATTTTATGGAGCTGGGGGACGCAGACCGAGTCCGATGTGCCACCTACCTGTTCACTGGAGACGCCCGCTTATGGTGGGAAGGAGCTTCGGTAGCCCTGACATTGGCTACACTTTCTTGGACCCGCTTTACAGAGGTTTTCTAATCCAAGTATTTTGCTGAGGAGGTTCGCACCAGGCTGACCATCGAGTTCATGAGTCTGAGACAGGGGGATATGTCGGTTACGGAGTTTATCCGTAAGTTCGAGAGGGGCTGTCACTTTGTGCCCCTGATAGCGAATGATGCCAGAGCCAAGCTGATGCACTTCCTGGTGGGTTTACGGCCGATCTTGCGCCGGGATGTTAGGGTATCTGACCCTGCTACTTATGAGATTGCCGTCTCCAAGGCCTTAGCCGCAGAGCAGGATCTGCGGGATATCGAGAGGGATCGCCAGGGCAAGCGCCCAGTCCAGGCACCGCACCGCCCTCCTCCTCATCAGCATCAGCAGTAGAATAAGAGGCCTTTTCATGGACCGCCCAGGAACCGAGGCCAGCAGCAGCAGCAGCAGCAGCAGCGGCGGGGACGCCCAGGCCCGAGGACTCAGGAGCACCCAGTCTGTCCCAGGTGCTCACGTCGCCATCCTGGAGCATGTATGGCTGGCTCAGGAAAGTGTTTTAAGTGTGGCAGTCCAGACCACATGTTGCTGCAGTGTCCTCAGAGGAATCTGCCTACCCAAGGCAGAGTTTTTGCTCTCCATGCCGAGGAAACCAACCCGGAGACTATGTTGTTGACAGGTACCTTTAAACTTTAAGTTATTATTTGAATTTCCGTGTTTTGGGAATCGGGATTTAGATTTTGAACTTAGAACTGTTATAGGATTGCATGCTCTACTCAGATTTATTTCAGGGAAATTAAGCTAGAGGAACCTTGACCTTTGCATGTCTATAAGTTTAGATCTTGTAGTGGGATTCAACTTAGAGCTCCACTCTTTCAGGGAGAATTTTTATATCTGGTTCCGCTACCAAGGCCTTGATAGATTCAGGGGCCACTCACTCGTTTATTTCGGAGGTCTTTGCAAACTTTCTCAAGATCCAGACCATTGGGCTAGATACAGCCTTTTCAGTAGTGTTGCCGTCAGGCGAGGAGATGGCAGCTTGGTATGTTATCCGAGATATAGACCTTGAGCTGCACGGTAATCTTGTTTATGCGGATCTGATCGTGTTACCGATGCCGGAATTTGACATCATCCTAGGGATGGACTGGCTATTGAGGAACAGAGTGTTGATAGACTTCCAGCGGAGATCCGTTCTTGTCCGACCGCCTGGAATGGAGCAGTTCTTATTTGAGCCGGACATGTACTTTTCTTTACCGCGCATTATTCCTTATGTTCAGGCTAGGAAGCTCATGCATAGAGGGTGTCGGGCATTTCTAGCAACCTTTTTATCTGTCCCCGAGGAACCCAGCCAGTCAGCCTCAGATGTTCCGATTGTTAGAGATTTCTTAGACGTTTTTCCCGAAGACGTCTCTGGTATGCCACCAGAGAGAGAGGTGGAGTTTTCCATTGAGCTTATGCCAGGTACGGCTCCGATATCCAAAGCGCCGTACCGTCTAGCACCGACAGAGATGGCAGAGCTTAAGAAGCAGATCCAGGAACTTCTCGACAAGGAGTTCATTCGCCCGAGCTTTTCTTCATGGGGCGCGCCAGTCTTATTTGTGAAAAAGAAGGATGGCTCGATGAGGCTTTGCATTGACTACCGGGAGTTGAACAGAGTTACAGTGAAGAATAAATACCCACTGCCGAGGATTGAGGATCTGTTTGACCAGTTGCAGGGAGCTGCGATTTTCTCCAAGATAGATCTGCGTTCGGGTTATCACCAGTTGAGGGTGAGAGGTGCTGATGTTTCGAAGACAGCTTTCAGGACTCGTTATGGTCACTACGAGTTCCTTGTGATGCCGTTCGGTCTGACGAATGCGCCAGCGATCTTCATGGATCTCATGAATCGCGTATTTCAGCAGTACCTCGACCAGTTTGTGATAGTGTTCATAGATGACATTCTCGTCTACTCCAAGAATCGGGAGGAGCACAGCCGACATCTGACCACAGTGTTGCAGACATTGCAGAAGCACAAATTATTCGCAAAGTTCAGTAAGTGCGAATTCTGGTTAGAGAAGGTGGCGTTCTTGGGCCACATTGTTTCTAGCAGTGGTATTGAGGTAGACCCCGCAAAAGTTGCAGCAGTCAGAGATTGGGTTGTGCCTCAGAATGCATCCGAGATCCGCAGTTTCCTTGGGCTAGCAGGATATTACAGAAAATTCATCCAGGGATTCTCCTCTATCGCCGTTCCACTCACAGCACTGACAAAGAAAAATGTGAAGTTTGTGTGGAGCGAGGAGTGTCAGAAGAGCTTTGATACTTTGAAGCAAGCTCTTATTTCAGCACCAGTTTTGGCCATGCCATCAGGGCCCGGCGAGTTTGTCCTTTATACCGATGCTTCGAAGCTTGGTTTAGGTGCAGTTTTGAAGCAGCATGGGAGAGTGATATCGTATGCTTCCCGACAGCTGAAAATCCACGAGAAGAATTACCCTACCCATGATCTGGAGTTAGCGGCCGTAGTTTTTGCTTTGAAAATTTGGAGGCACTATCTGTATGGGGAGAAGTGTCAGATCTTTACAGACCATAAGAGCCTCAAGTATTTCTTTACGTAGAAGGAGCTGAACATGCGTCAGAGGCGTTGGTTGGAGCTTGTGAAAGACTACGATTGTGACATTAGCTACCACCCGGGTAAAGCTAATGTAGTTGCGGATGCTTTGAGCAGGAAAGTCGCAGTGATGGCTTATTTGACGATGCAGAAACCTCTTCAGATTGAGATGCAGAGGTTTGATCTTGAGACTTACCCTCGAGGTAGAGTTCCTCGTGTATCTACCTTGACTATCCAGTCCTCTCTTTTTGACAGTATTCGCAGCGGTCAGGCAGCAGATGAGCAGTTGGCACAGTGGAAGAAGAGAGATGAAGCCAAGGGCAGTGTTTTGTATTCAGTCAGCGACGGTATTGTGAGATACCGAGATAGGATATGGGTTCCTAGCAGTGATTCTATCCGAGCAGACATTTTATCAGAGGCCCATACGTCCCCATACTCCATTCACCCTGGGAGTACGAAGATGTACAAAGATCTGCAGCTATTGTATTGGTGGCCAGGGATGAAGAAGGACATCAGGCGTTTTGTATCCGAGTGCCTGACTTGCCAGTTAGTGAAGGCCGAGCATCAGAGACCAGCAGGTTTGCTCAAGCCTCTTCCTATTCCCGAGTGGAAGTGGGAGAACATTACCATGGACTTTGTGACCGGATTGCCGAGGTCAGCCAGAGGATCGAATGCTATCTGGGTGATTGTAGATCGTCTTACCAAATCAGCGCACTTCTTGCCTATTAAGACGACTTTCACCATGGTTCAGTATGCAGAGCTGTATATCCGAGAGATAGTCCGACTCCATGGTATTCCAGTTTCTATCGTATCCGACAGAGATCCCAGATTCACTTCCTCGTTTTGGAAGAGTTTGCATTCGACTATGGGTACGAAGTTGCTGTTTAGCACAGCTTTCCATCCGCAGACAGATGGACAGTCGGAGCGAGTTATTCAGATCTTAGAGGATCTTCTCCGTGCTTGCGTCATTGATTTCTCTGGGAGTTGGGAGTCGAACTTACCATTGGTAGAGTTCACCTATAACAACAGTTTCCAGTCGTCTATAGGTATGGCTCCGTATGAAGCGCTGTATGGCCGCAAGTGTAGATCTCCTGTTCATTGGGATGAAGTAGGAGAGAGAGCAGAGTTGGGTCCAGAGATTGTTCAGCAGGCAGCAGATGTAGTAGTCAAGATTTGTGATAGAATGAGGACTGCTCAGAGCCGACAGAAGAGTTATGCCGATCAGCGGAGGAGAGAGTTAGAGTTTGCAGTGGGCGATCATGTCTTCGTGAAAGTGGCACCTATGAAGGGTGTCATGAGATTGGCAAGAAAGGGAAGCTCAGTCCGAGATTCATTGGACCGTTTGAGATCCTTGACAGAGTTGGGACGCTAGCGTATCGTGTGGCTCTTCCGCCGAATCTGGCCGGAGTACACAATGTCTTTCACGTCTCCATGCTGAGGAAGTATATGGCAAATCCTTCGCATGTGCTGAATTTAGAGCCGTTGCAGCTTACTCCGAACTTATCTTATGAGGAGAGACCCGTGCAGATCCTAGACAGACAGGAGAAGAAACTTCGGAACAAGTTGGTTAAGCGAGTCAAAGTCAAATGGCTCAACCATTCAGAGAAGGAAGCTACGTGGGAGTCTGAGCCGGAGATGAGAAGTCGATACCCTGAGTTATTCGGTGAGTTCTAATTTCGAGGACGAAATTTATTTAAGGGGGGGGAGGATTGTAGAACCCGTAAATCAGTAGACGTATAAGCCATGCATAATTCTAGGTTTTCTTAAATTTAATTGACTTCATTGCATGATTATTTTAAATGCATTTATTTGAAGTTAATTATTTATTATTTCAGTTCAGTAGTTTGATTTTTAGCATTTCAGTATTTTCAGTGAGGCCGGACCGGAGTTGGAGTTTTGAGATAGAATTTAAGATTCGAGAAATATTTCCAGAAGTTAATTTAGCCAGCAACCAAGTTCATTTAAGTTAGAAAAGGAGGTTTGAGGATTTAATTTAATTATTTGAGGTCATTAAGAAATGAACTCATTTAAGTTATTAAATTAAGGGGTTAGCTCACTAAATTATTTAAAGGATTAGTAAGGCTCTCAAGGATTATTAGTTGACTAGATAATCAACATTTTCCTTTATTTTATTATGCATTTTTCGGCCACCCTTAGTGCTAGAAGATTCATTTTCCAACTCATCAACTTTGACCAATTCTTTGCATGTAATTAGTAGGATAATTCTAGGATTTTTGGGAGCACAATTTAATTAAATAAATGGACATATCCTAGTCTAGAACAAGAGAAATTTCGGCCACTACCTCCTAGAAGCATCCACCAACTCATTTGATATCAATTCAAAATTTAAAATTCAAAGGGGAGTGGACTTGGGCTTGATTCTTCCTTATATTGTGCACCCTTCTCCTCACCCCTCATAACCATTTTTCCCCCCTCTCCTTTTCGAAAATTCAGAGTGAATTCACACTCATTTTCAGTAGAAAAATCGTGAGGTACCTAGCCAAAAAGAAGAGAGAAAAATCGAGAGCAAGGTAAGGTAGAAAAGAGAAGCGCTCCACCTCCTCCGTGCCGCGTCGTCGTCGTTTCGTTCGTTTTCTTTCGAAACGAAACCAAGCATGTCTAGATTTCTTTCAAACCTCAATCAAGTCATATTATCATTTATTTTTCAGTACATGATCATGTTTATCCAAGTAAAAATCGAGATCCAAGTAAAAACATTTTGAAACCACACATGCAGAATTTTCGATTTCCTTGGCAAGCTTCACGATTTCTTTTGGTTTGTGAGTTTCAGGTATTGGATCGACTCCAGGCTCCCAAGGTGGCTTGTATACATGTAGTAGGATGCATTAGGACCATGTTGGTCCATTCAAACCAGCCCCATGCTTGCTGGAAATTCAGAATGACAGCAAGTCCCCATAGGTGCAGAAATGTGTTCGAAAAAATTCAGTTTCTTGTCATGGAGGAAGGATCTGATCTTGGCTGCCCCAAGGGCCTATAGCCATGGTTGGATCACTTCCCTAGCATTTCTAAGACGTGACTAAGTTGCCCTTTTGGTGGCTTGGTCCATGGTTCATCATTTTTAATCAAAACGTCACAACAGCCCCTATACCCCTTCGGCTTCTTCATTTGTTCAGCTTTTGGTTCGTTCCTTTTGTTGCTTTGTATGGATCTTGGTTGGCCTATGGCCCTTAGCCACGGTTCATATC
>NC_134555.1:34237081-34239545 GCF_025594145.1 Primulina tabacum
GAGTCACTCCGGAAGTTAAGGCACACCGGTAAATAGCCAGGACAAGACGAATGAGGTCTACCGATCCTGCAGCTAAATAACATTAAAACTGGCATCTACAACAATGGCCAATCAATCAACACAGACAAGATTGACAAGAACAATTGGCTTTTAAAAGTCAAAACTAAAAGACTTCCTTTTTAGGCCGATAAGAGTTGTTTGATTTTTGCTTTCTTTATCGGACAGGTGTATGCTGGAGAAGAATGAAGCCTCCCCTCTAAAGGAAGTCGATAGACTGACTGTCTTGCTTTTATTTCTTCTTGTAAGGAAACTCGGATGAAAGAATAAACAGAGGATGACTTCAGATTTGAGGCCTTACGAGGGTTTAGAGACTAAAGACGATAGCGGCATAGGCTATTTTTCTATTAAGGAAAAGTTCCTCTTCGAATAAGAAAGAGGATTGAGACGAGACTACGATCTCCGGTTGGACAAATTCGCCAAAGATAGGTAGCTCTGCTCTAGCTTACACTCCCAAGTCTACGATTCTGAAACCTTATTTAGGAGTGAAAGAACCCGGTTTAAAAGGGGTCCTCTAGCCAGCCCTTAAAGATATAGAACTATAACTCAACAGAATTCTCCAGCCGTCCCGTTTTGGTAAAGGAATGTTACTCTGATTGGTAATGTTGGCGATGCCAAGCATGCTCAGGACGGATTTAGCGCTAAGAAAGTAGGAAGGGGTTTTCCAGCGATCTTGGGGCAGCCTTCCTGAAAGCATTTCCTAAATGCGAGAGGTTTGACAGATGACCGGCGGAATTGCATTCATTCATAGGTATCCTATCTCTCGGTTATAAAGAAGAATTATGATACATGAAGTTGTCTAAAGGAAAGAGATTCATATGCCTCTCCGGTTCCTAAGGCGTAACCACGCAATCTTTAGGTCATCCGGTGGCGTGATTGTAATTGGTTTTTGATACATGTCTGGGCAGGTATGATTTAATTGAACCATTAACTCAGCAAAGGCAAGTGAGGTATGGTTAGCATCATTGGCGATAAGGAATTCTTCTCGTTTGATAGCAAAAAGGTATGAGTACTTTTTCTAGTTTTTTCCTCTTTATCGAGGACCTGCATTGATAGGGAACATTTTTTCTATCTAATGTGGCTGTGTCTTCTTTTGTTGTAAGTCTCTTTTGCCATATCCCTTGTTCCTGAACGAGGTGGTACGCTTGGCCCCTCTTGTTATGGATCTTTTTTCGTTCCGATAGAAAGGAATATCGAAGCAGCTTTAGTCTTGGATGGCTATGACCCCAATCGAATCAGGTTTCGTATCCACGAAATTAGAGGACTCCTCTTTACCCACCCTACTAGGGTGCTCCTTCTGTGGGAACATACCCTTACCCGATATTTGAATGAGATCGAAACGAATGGAACTCGGCAGAGCGTTCCCTATCTGCGGATAGTACGCGCCATTCGTAATTAATTCCGATCTTCTTCTTTAGTCTTAGGAGTTGGATGGAATCCCTTCTCTGAATAGTTCGTAACGGAGAATTTCCCTCTTGCTCGAGGGCCCCCAAAAATGCTCGTTCCTTTGTCGTTGGGAATAAAAATCTGACTTTTTCGAGGAGAGAGGACTTAAGGCCGGCTAGAAGTTAAGCAGCTCTATTAAATGTTAGGAGGAAATGTTGGGAGTTTTATAGATATCACGGGGGAGGGTTAGAGCAGGAAGTAGACTTCGGAGTACCGATTCTAGTTGACTCAGTAGAAGTTTGATCACTAGCTTGTATGTGAAGAAGGGGAGAAGGACAGCATATAGAGTGCGTAGGCGTAAGGAGTGTCAGACTCATGGGGATTTCATCCATGCCCCTTCAACGTCTTCCTTTCACACCCGCTTTCGACCATCCAATTCTTCTTCTAGTCATGGTCACCATTTTGTTATCGCCGCTACAGACTACTTCACCAAATGGGTCGAAGCAATACCAATGGATGGCCTTAACCGATTGGAAAGGCGTGGCATGCTTAATCTACACTCATCTTCTTTATTGAATAGGTCTTCCCAAGTCTATATAGTCTTAGATAACGGTATCCGAACCGGGGGAACAACCGGAGTTTAGGATTACTAATTATTTGAGCACCAAGCTAAAAATAAGACCACGCTTAGTATCCAAGGATTGACCTTAAATACAAGAACAAACACTCTTTTTTTACTATGGTGTTATGTTGAAAGAAGAGAGCTGACCCTAAACAGAGAGAGGAGAGCTTGTGAACAAAGAAAGCAGATCACAGAGCTAGCTTTAGCCGAGAAAAAGGCGAGTAAGGACACTTTGGTCGCTGTTCGAAATAGTATACGGGTTGAGGAATTCCCATCTTTTCTTTTCTAGCTGATATTGTAATGCATGACATGGATCAATAAAATATTAGCCTTTCCCCCCTAAAAAAATGCTAGATCATGGAAAACCCAATTTACTAAGGTATGATTACGACTACGTGT
>NC_134555.1:34239888-34244876 GCF_025594145.1 Primulina tabacum
AGACATCATCCCTCCGAGCATACAAGTCTGAGTGGTCAGCTAAACGATTCTTAGCCTCCTGAGCAGAATCGGCAAGAGATGGAAACTCAGCAATGAGAAGAGATGCACGCACGTGCGTAGGAAGAGTGGTTTTGAATAGCAGCAGCACTAGTGAAAAGGAAGACTCCCCTCCCTCCACTAGCTAGGTAACTCCTTTTCTAAGAAAGCAGCAAATCTTTCCTCCTCAGATGAGGCGCTGTAAAGCCCTAGACAGATCACATCTCATTAGAAAGGCAGGCATTTCATTATCATTAGAAAAGGGCATCCCAACCGGGAACAAGCCTGTTCGCGGAGTTATCAGCACGGACTCTCGTCTCCAATAGGCCCAGCAAACCAATGCTGTGCTTCTGAATGACTCAACAAATCTCTCTCCACTTCACCTCCTTATTGAGGCCCCTAAGTTTTATATTCCAAGCACCCACATTCATCATGACCCACCAGCAGTTGCCTTCACTGAGTCTTCTTTGCTCTTAGAGGTCTTCAGTTTTTATACGGGTAAAAAGCTACCATGTGTATTGGAATTTTTTTAAGCGAAGAACTCTTACCCCCACTGTCGCGCTTTGAGTCATAAAAATCCCCAGCATGAATCTTGAACTCTATTTATCTCGGCTGAAGCAGAAACTAACCTCCTGTCACCAATCTCTGCCCTTTCCTCCCCCGAGGATTGAAAAGGAACCATTTGCAGCTGCTCAATAGAGGGGCTTTTCAGCAAGGATAGGTCTTGATTTACACATAGGCCTTCTCTAAAGGATCAGGACCATCAGAGAGTAATGGTTGCATTGGGTCGTCGATCTCTTTCTGCCTACGGGCCTCTTCATTAACCTGAACAGGACCTGCATTTCCTTGCGGTGAATAGCATGACTGGTTGGGACCGGAGTACTGTTAGCAATAATTGACCGGTTCAACCCCTAATCAGCGCCAGTAAGAGACTGAGGGCGAGTCGCTTGTGCCCCTTTCCCCTATCGGGTCTACATCCACCGGAATCTCAATGATATTGGATGCTTCTTGCTACGCCCCTTGTTTGGGTAAGCTTCAATCCCTTTTGTGCATTTCACAAGCTTTATCAGAGTGTCAAAAGACCTTGCACCCCATGCAATGGGGAGGACGCCATTCATAGCAAACCTCTTGCTAAAACTCTTTTCCATTATCCCGCAGTATCTTCACCGAATCCACTAATCTGGATTCTGCACCTATCATTCCTCACACCCTTTAGAGATATTGACCCTTTCTTGAGGAGTGTCTGTTCGTCCATGTAAAGAGGGTAGCCAACCAAGCTTTCAATGCTGCTTAACTCATCATCACACCAGTGTTCCCCACCCAGCCCAGAGAATCTTATCAATTTCGGGATCTCTTGGAGGGGATCCTTCTATTTGTGAATCCCAACGACTTTTATTTGATGATAAGGGGTCTACCACCAACAAACCAAGGGCCCGAGTTTAGGACCCGGTCTCTCTCCCCCACCGACTGGAACCTTATTGTGAAAAAGCCTTTGGAGTGAGTAAAAAGCTCCATGGCTGCCAGACACGAAGCAATCTTTCTGTCAAGGCCTTCAAATCTGGCCTGCCGCCCATCACATATGCGATAATGATAATGGAAATGGAACATTCCCTTGAGTTCTTATGAATGTTGGCCTCCTTGCTAACAGCATACTTAACCCCTATATAGTAGGGGGGGACGAACTTAAGCTTATCTTTATTTAGCAGTAATGGAATGGGACAGTCATCCGAAAACGAGAAATTGGAGGCTATAAAAGAAAGTCTAAATTTCAGGATCTTCCGTTGCTTTCAAAAGGGTAAGTCACTTCTTGCACAGATTATCCGCTACGCTCCTGATTGCTTGACTTTGCCTCTTTTACTCGCTACGCCCTATGCCTTAGCTTAAGTGCTTAACCCGGCGACGATCCGGGTAGGCGAGTAAATCGATGCCTTTTAAAATATACAATTTATAGCATATTGGATTCAGACTAGGTGGTTGTAATCGACCTGTCGGGAAACTAGAAACTCTCCCCCGGGCTCAATGTAGTTGAAATCTCTATTGGGCGAGGTCTCTCGAGCCTCTTGTTGATCGGGAACCTATCTTGCACCTTCGGAATAGACTGGACGCGGTAGACCCTCCGAACCTCCCTTTTCTCGCAGCCCAACATGACTTTGACTTCATTGTCTGTTTGAACTCCTTCCGTACCTGTTCGTTCAGCTGTGAACCACTTGGCTTCTGTTGCGAGAACATTTCCCACCCCACTCTGTAGAGAGAGCTTTTTTCCCTCTTCTTCGGGCTCTCTTTAGTTTGGCCGGTCTTCGGTTAACACCGTCGATCAGGAATGAGGTCGTCGATCTCCAACTCAACCTCAGGTTCAGCCGCCTCATCCAAGATGGAGGGCTCTTTCAATCTCAGCTGATCAACATTGAGGGGTGGCGGGCAGTTCTAGTTTGAATGCATTCTCCCTGACCTTCTCTTGCAGAGTGAATGGTACCGCAATGGTTTAAGCTTGCGGTTTGTACCCTTCCTTAGGCAACTTTAACCACAGTCGATCTCCCACCTGGAACTTATGATCGGTTCCGTCTCGATCGTGCCTTTGCTTCTGTTGCCTCTGCGTTTTCTCCAGAGTATCAGAAACCCGCCCATGGTACCGCCGTTCTCCAGGAAACTAGCGGCTCGCAGCTGTTCAGCCGCTTCTCTAGGAGATAGGAGATGTGCCGCTGACTGGGTTCAGGACACAACCATCGTCCGAACCGTCTGCTACCAAGTTTTTCAGACACATCTGAAATTTCGTTAAAATCACCCGAAACCATCCATGGACCTTGTATGTCTTAGGACTGTAATTGAAGTTTTTCCCAAAGAAGCTGTCTCTCCTGAATGGAGCACTTTGCATAAACAATGGTAAGCCTTACCAGATCAGAATTAAGGAAGCTGATGTCGACTGTGATACACTGTTCAAACGCGTCGACAAGCACTAGATTCACTTCATGATTCCAACAGAGCAGAGCCATTGTCATCTGCCTCTTGATTTGCCAATGAAAAGTGGAAACCAATTCTGTTGGAGAATTTCTGAAGCTTATTAGCATGGTGAAGAGGTTCAAGAATAGCAATCAACGATTTATTATACATCTTTACAAGCTTGGCAACGGCAACCCTCCTTCTTGATTTGATGTTGCCTATGCCTCTGAAATTACACAAGAGTGTATTATTCATAGCTAACAATGGAAGATGAGAAGAACGAGCCAACGCTCTAGTAACCCTTCTGGAGCTCTTCAAGTTCGATTCTTGTACTTTGACAGATGTATCTAGCTGCTCCTTGTAGGATTCAGAAGCTTTAGATTTCTGGGCACAGTCAGTGTTCTTGAATATCGAAGCTGTAGATAACACTTGAGAGAATTCCTTACACATGGTAAAAAATTCCTGCAAAGAAGTGTTTGCTTCTCTCATAGGTTCAGAGTCCGATAAGTCTCCCTTAGTCTGCTGAGCAGCTTGTTCCTTTGGAACGTTAGCATCATCTTTGGATTTCAGTCAAACAAGGGATATATTAGACTCCATCTTGTTTATGAGTTCATGATCAGGCTGAGAGATAATAGGAAAAATAGCCTTAATACCATAATTAGAAAAATGGGAATTGTTAGCAGCCAGAGATGAGTAAAAGGCATCTACTATTACCTGATGAGAAGAAGAAACCCTTAACTGAGAATCATGAGAAGCAGTACTGGTTGAAGGATCGGCAGAAATCTGTATGTGCTGAGAAGTGTCTTTATTAAAAGAAAAAAGATTATGCTCCGTCTGATTGTAGGCAGTATTGTTTGGAAGATTATATGTATTATCAAAAGATGATTGGATGGTCTTGCCCGTTGGCCTTTCGGCCTTGCCTGAGGTACGTTGTTCTTATTTGTGACACCCATATGGTTTGTGTCTGACCTAGCATAGTGCTTTTCTTGCCATTGTTCATTCTTCTTTGAAGCCGCAAAATGATAGTGAGGCAGCAAGGATCCCTCAGTGGCAGCAGGCCATGTCTGAGGAATTGCCATGCAGAAGACGTCGTTCATTACCTTATCAGATAGAGAGGGGTTCAAACCTCTTCCTGACGGAAATACCACTATTGAGGGAAATTCAGACTCACTTGGTATCGATTCCTAGACTTATTTGACTAGCCTATATCTACTCGATTTGAGTCACTGACTTATTTTGCATGAGATGCCTAAAACTCACTCTTTCTTTTTCTAGACGGAAATGGCAATAGAATAGATATACTGATTTAGTCCCCGGATATGCCCCTATTTGAGGATCTCGACTAGCGAGCCTATTGAACACTAGCCGAATCCTATATTGGGGAAACCATTCCCTATCTTGGGGTAGAACTCAGACTTGAAATCCCGATTCTTACCTGGAGGAGATAGGATAGAACAATGCGGACCTTTGCTGAGGACGTTCTCCCTCCTCCTATCGCCGCTCTTTCAATACGGGATAGAGGCACCCTACTTATGGACAAGACCCATAAAGGTATCACGCTTAGTGCCTGGAACAAAGTAACCCCCTTGGGGGAAGAATCTGGGGACAAAACGAAAGGAAGGAAAGAGTTCATCTTTTCATACTTAGCCAGGAATGCCAAATCCAGAGAAGAGGGACGGTGTCCTCACTTTTGGATAAAAAGCCACCCATTCTGTTAGAAACCTATTCTATTCATAAAGAAGTTGTTGACTCAGATGTCCTGCCCCCACTTCTATTGCTAGTTCCCTCAGGCAGAGAGGTCTATTGGACCGGGGAAGCCCTTCTTCTTTTATTGCTCGGGGGCTAGCAGCACACTAAAGGTATACCTGCCCTTCTTCCCATGAAGAAACTAACGCCCATGGGGGACTGACTTCGATAGAGGATTATTGGGAAAGGCATTTCTACTATATGACTTGGCACGTTTCATCATTCTTCCACCTCGAGGGATCGATGTGGGAAGGGGACTTTTCACTATG
>NC_134555.1:34245000-34246269 GCF_025594145.1 Primulina tabacum
TTAATTTAAAGGTGCGAAGCGTAGAGGCAATCTTTATCTTGTTCATTGAGCTCCCCTTGGCTAACTCTTAAATCAAGACAAAAAGTCAGTATATGCTTAACACATGCAAGTCGAACCGTCGTTTAGTTAGGAACGAAGATAGTAGACCGGTAGAGAGAGGGGTTTAGCGATGCTCGACTCTTAAGGAGAGGTAGGTAAAGCAGCCTTAACTTAACTAGTCAAAAGCAATTGTAGAAATTACATATGTGATGTGAACAACTTTCGTTGTAGCGCTTCCATCTCATGGTAGCGAAAGATGATTCCTACTCCTAAACCGCTGAGTGATGGGCAACGATCTCTAATTAGCTATGACGAAATGGAAAAGGTAATCGCGACCCTATCACGAGAGTTGAAAGCAAGTGAAGAGGGCTAACTCGAAATAGAATAAGTGAATAAGTGAGTGAGATTGGATTCTAGGCTCGATGAGATGTTGGGTATGCCTGTTACGTAGAGAAATACAAAGAAATCTTCTTTCATGTGATCGAGTTCCTAAATCTGTACATCAACTTTAGGGTTTTCGGAGAGAATTCCCTTCCATATCCATATTCTGGGAACCTCGGACGATAGCAAAGGCCTTCTACCGCAGCGGACCCACTGGCCAATGCCAATCTCTCAGGGCGGGTTCTCTTTCATCCGTCTTTCCTAGGTGCGCATCTCCATCTACTAAAAGTAGGGATAGTTGCCATAGATAGATTGGGTTCGTGTTCAGTCTACCTCTCAGTAGGTTTTTTTTTTTTTATCGCGGCATTCTCCCTAAAAGAGCATATAGTACTTTTTTCGCATGTCCGAGCATGTTCTCAACTATCTTATTAATAAGATGGCAGGGCTTTTATTGCCGTCTTTTCTTTTTATTCTTTCCAGCTGGCGAGTCGCCAAGCTGCGAAATTGAAACGCCGAAAACTTCCAGGATCGTGTGGATGAATCCGTCGCTAATACAATCAAAGAGCAGTTAGGTGAGAAAATCCTAAACCCCCTATTCAGGGATAATAATGTCATGTTGCCACCAGGTAACAGAGCATATGACGTGATCGACACATTAGTACCAGGAAATGATGTAGAATTTCTCTCTTCCATATATACTAGCTTGGCTCAGCTTGGAGTTTCAAGTCCTTTTTACGGACAACTACTCCACATTGTCAATACATTGTGGGGGGGAGGCTAACAGCTGAATACTCCAACGGACTCGAGTGAGTGGAAAGCCAGAATGGCTTGGTTAGCAAGCAATCCGTA
>NC_134555.1:34247122-34249288 GCF_025594145.1 Primulina tabacum
CACATGGGCAATTGTTGCACCGTGGACATGGGGCCTTATGGGCTTCCGTCTACTGGGTGGGTCTCTATGTAGGGTATGGTAGTGACAGGATGTTGTCTTCCGTCTAGCATCTAAATCTCACCTTTGCCCTCGCTAAGTCCTATTTTATAGGTCGGTTAGATTGAGCAGTTCGAATCCTTTTCAACATAACAGCGGACAGCGGAAAGGCCACATCGGATATTCGGTTCTAAGAGGAACTAGACTAGAATAAGGGCATTAACTTCTGGAAAGGCTCGTTGAAAGGCTTAAGAGAGGACTTAAAGGGAATCTAAAAGAGAAGGGGAACTAGCCTTCCTATCAGACTGCTTTCACTGGCCTTATTCCACTCACAGTTAGTTAAGGGAGAACCTCTTCTTACTACAGGATGGAAAACCTAGCTTGTGCTAACCCTACAGGCAAGTAGCAAGAAAGAGCACAGGAATGATATCCATTTCATTCCTTGCTTGGTTGGATTCCTCGCTATGGACTGATTCTTCGACCAGAAAGTTGATTGAGCGAGACAAAGACAAGCATTAGACGACGAGGTTGATGGCTTCTTGCAGAGAAGCATATACAACACCCCGTTGACTTCAGTATTATGAGGAGTGGGGGGACGCCCTTGCTTGACCCGCTGACTTGGGGATATCCCAGCTAGCATGTGATGCCGCCGGAGCTACCAAAAGGGCTTACACCAAGGCATTCGTACTCCATCCAATAACCATACAAAAGTGAAGAGCACCTGGCTCTGCCCATTCACAAGGACGTTCAGGCCTCCTCTTACTGAGGAAGGCAGAGAATATTAGTTAGATGTCTCGCTAATAAGGTGTCATAAGGCTTTCCTGAAGGTGTGCCTTCCTTCCTTTCCTTTGGTTGTCCTATTCCAGCAGGCTTGCTGAGAGGTATCTCGTGGGTTTGAGATGCCTATGCGTCTCGGGCTACGGTGGGTGGACCCCATGTTCAGCCAGCCATCAATCCTTCTGACTCATAGAGCAATGGTGCCATGATGAAATCCGTGACCGACGGCTCTCTCTCTCGATTACTTACTTCAAAATTGTGCAATGTATCTTTCCGAGGCATAACAATCCCCTCCTGCTGCTATGCTAGTAGTTCTATGAATAAGGGGTTCCACCCTTCTTTACTACGTGTGTGGCTATATCAGGAGTTTACAGCTCTTATAGGCTTTATAGCGCTTCTTTTTCAACTGCAATGATTGGGCCCCCTCGCCCTTAGTCACTTGAATTTCTCAATCGAAGTTTGTTTCAATTGGATAATTCTTGTCGTGAATCCTCCCCTGACGGAACTAGATATCAGTAGGAGCTTTCTTTTAGGTCTAGCCGACTCTAGCTCATAGGTGGAAGTGAGAGTTCGATTTGAGACTTATTACTTAACTTAAAAGGACTACACCGCGGAAGGTTGTGATGTCAAAGCGCACATCAGTAGCTTGTCTTCTCAGAAACATACCTGGTCTTTGAACCGCACTCCAGACCAAACAAGACCTGAGGAGAGTATTTTGAACAGTAAGAGCTTGTCGGCAAATGGCTTAATTCCTATTTCTATCCATAAATGATGTTTTGCCCGAGACAAACCCGGGATTACTTGTTAATTGTTGTCAGCAGTTAAGGACAAAGGGAAGGTGACGAAGGTAATGCAGTCAAGCCGTCAAGCTGGCAGTGAGAGGTTTCCAGATGAGAGATTTGCTGCTATTCCTTAGTCCTATCCACTTTTGCTAAAAAGATCTACGCTTGTTTGTAAGGCGAGGAATGATAGAAATAGTGCTTTACGAGAAAGAACCCTTTAACCTTTCCTTTATTATCTTTGACCTTTACCTAGCTATCTTTGCAGGTTCACGGACCTACATTGGACAAGTAGTAAACTTCTTCCCTTAATAAAGAGGCTCACTGAACGAAAGAACAAGCCTGAACTACTATTATAGTGTGGTGCCTTGTCAGCAGGAAAACTAATCAAAGTTCAATGGTTTTGAGTGCTCGCTTCTTTGGCCTGAGACAAATGAATCTCACTTCACGGAGACTGTTAACGTGGGCAACTTATTCTCCCAGTTTATCCTAAAGCTGCCGAAGCCCTTTCTCATTTTTCTTTTATTGATCAGGGGAGATAAAAGTGTGTGATTTTTATGCGGAGGGATGGAAA
>NC_134555.1:34249536-34257036 GCF_025594145.1 Primulina tabacum
GAGACTAAACCGGAAATAGAGGATGGAACCTCAGACGAATACATAGCCGGAGAGAGGGAATAGGCGGATTACGGAAAATACTATCTGCGCTATTCTGTGAATCCGAAGGTCCAGAATTCCCAGCTTGGATATGAAGGTATGGGGGGATCCGGGGTATCTTAGTCAAGAGGGCTCTCACGGTTGACTAGGCCACGGCTTTAGCCTAAAGCTAGGTTGGATTGGATAGAGTAGGAATGATACAATTCTGAAAAAGCCGTTTCTAGGGATTTTTGTGGTTCTTTCTTGTCCAAATCAAAAAAGTATGGAACTGAGGCTGGCTCTAGTTCCTTTTCAAAATGAAAAGTATGTGAAGTATAAAGGTGCGAAACTTCTACCTAATGAATTCGAAGACTCGAGCTATCCCTCTCCTCTCAAAATATCCATAACCACTTGCCTAAAAGTGCTCGATTCATGAGCTTTACAGGCCGGAGACCCTTCCTCCTCTTTTCTACCGGAAATCTCTCTTTCTCTTTTCAATCCTCGCCCGAGGATGGAATGGTAAATAATGAAAGATAATATGTAGGAAGGCTCGCTAAGGGTGAGTTTTTCACCTTTGGAAAAAGAAACTTTCAACTATTCCAACAGAAAAGGGCTAGTCTCTTCACACCTCTTACTCGGCTAACTAAGAGTAGTTTGAAAATCCTCTAGCCACTAGTTCAACTCAACTCCTTAAGAGTCAAGCTGGCCACCCCCCTATACTGAATTAGCTTAGTAGGGGGAGGTAGCGTCTTCGGATCTTGTTTCATATTTAAGAAGAGTTCCTTTGCTCCTATTCCTTCGGTTCGGTTGAGCTTATTTCTTCGGTCTCAGCTCAGACTAATAAGCCTTATTTACTGGCTCAGTAAGAGTAATAGCGACAATGTGTCCTTCTAGCAATGTGTCCCTTCCGGGTTAGACCTTTCCTTTGTCAACACGCCTATATACGTCACTCGAAAGCACCTTATTCCCCACCTCATAAAAGAGAGGACGAGTTCCTTTCCCGGCTTGATTCAGTTCAGTTACTCGCCTGAAAAGTGATTCTACCTCACCCAAGAAAGGTATTGCATGAACGTCTTTCCTCTCGGAAATAGATGGATTGGTCTTCTCTTCTTTCAGACAGGGATTATCGGAGATAGTTCAGTAGATGCAAAGGTTGACTCCTTTTTAATTTCTTTTCGAAGCATTCCATTTCGTATGTTAGCTGGCCAGTCCGTAACCAGAAAAAGTGGTTTATTACCTATGTCCGTTCTTCCATCAGAAGCCTGAAATGGTTGCTCTTTCTTCACTCTCAAAACTTTTTCAATTCAATTAGCTTGGAGAATAGCTTTCCTTTAGCCTGAAAGTAAGGGTATCAGATCGAGCTTTCTTCCTGGTCTAGCACCATAGCCCTATGTTCTTATTCTTGCTGCTTGGCCCAATGCCTTAGCCTTGAGTCATTCCGCTATCATTCGAAATGGTCTACGTCGGAGAAGGTTAAATATCCTCTGATATTACATCTCTTAGTCCAGTCTGTAGAAGTGGTGCATTTCTTTATGAGGGAAAGGCTTAACGCCCTCTCATCTAAGGCCTAAAACTGATGAATCAAAGCCTATCGTCTCAGCCTTTTCAGCTGCCTAATCCGATAAGCCTTCCAATGGTCCAAGGAGTTCTAACAATCGGGGAAGCCTTTGCCCTTGCTTTAGTTAGTTTCCCTTCTGACCCGAAAGCTGGTAGTGTTGTTCCTGGCCTCGGCTCATTCCCTTCAGTTTTTAAGTGAAAGCTCAATCCCATCTGTTCATGTTCAGAAAGACAGTTGCAAGAATCGGAGGATGCGCAAGAATGAATATATGCGGAGAATCCCTGCTACTAGCACTAAGACGAATTCCGTCTAGTAAGCCTAGAGGTCTTAGAGATGCTGTTGAGAATCGTCATTAGGAAAGAAAGGCTGCCCTTCGTGCTCCACAGTCTCATATAACATAGGTAAATGGCATCTTTCTTCTGCCTAATAAGTGCAGAAAGCAGCACTGATCCCCGGAAGCATCGTGAACCTGCTGCGAGTATCGGCCACTACATTGGTCTTGCCCGGTTTATAAAATTCAAGCAATTTGAGCACTGGTTCGCTCGATATTGCTCTCTTCAGCTTGTGAAAATTAGACAATCAGGAGACCAGAAATGGTTCCGGTATTTCTTCAATAAGTCTGTTAACACTACGACTTTCTTCGAATAACTTTCAATAAAAGGCCGATAATAGTTTGCCAAACCCAAGAAAAAGATCTCAATTCAGTGACCTTAGTGGGCGTAGGCCGCTCAAGAATAGCCTTGACTTTTCTTTTATTGCACGCCTTTTTTCGGTTCCTGACTCCTTTGGTATAGGGATCTGTTGAATCGCTCTCACCCGCTCTGGGTTAGTCTTGACACCCTCTTTAGCTTTAGACACAATATGACCAAGCTCTTTTTTCTGTTACCCCAGGAAGGAAATAAATGCAATATTCCCAGCATTTATTAGAGACCTGCGGTGAGCAACATGGTAAAATCTATGCTTCGAAAAGACAGTAGGGTCATCAAGATAGATGAGCCTCTTCTTGTCCTTAATTAACATCCCTGAAAGCAAAATCCATAGCCCTCTGGTTCAGCATTGATTAAACCGGCATTCTTGGGTATGCAAAGGTGCCCCCTGGAGTGGTTAAAATTGTCTTTGCTTTACCCTCTCCCCTTGAGAATCCGTCTAGCATGGATAGCATTTCTAAGCCTTTAACCCTTTGTTTGCAGCATTCTATCCATGTTTGGAACAGGTAGTTATCCTTCAAAGATGAAAAATTCGAGTTCCAGAAGTAAACACAAAGTCTTATATCTCCATTTTTTTTTTCCAATTAGAACCGAGTTAGCAACCCCATCTAGGATATATCAAAGACAGAAATAGATTACCGCTTTTTTATATCTTTATTGATGATTGGCTTCAGCTTAGGATTGACTGGCCTTATTCAACTACCAGCAAAAACATCTCTAAACAAAATTATAGCACCATGCCAAATGTGTCCGAATAAGAAAAGCAAATGAAGTATGTCCAAAAGTAAACCAACCCCTTAGACTGCTCCGCTGTAAAACCGGCATTTATGGAACTGTTGCCACCAAGAATGTGTCCTCTGGCCTTGGGGACCCCATCCTCGGCTTGGGCTAAAGCCAGTTCTCGCTGACCCTGGGAGATCTCGTGTACGTTCTCTTCGATGTAGTTTCAAGCCCTGCGGTTTCCTTCTCTGGTCTCTTTGAGTGGAAGTTTGATGTTGTCTTACTTTACTCTTCTTGTTTTACGCTCGCCCTCTCAAATAAATAAGAATGGAAATTTTTCTGTAAATCCTCATCATCCTATACTTTTTTTTTATATTTCTTCTATAGGCGTGAAATGAAATAAAGTCTATTCTCGAGGGTTCCTCTCTTCTCTCTATATGAAAGCGTGCAAACATGCCTTCTTGGCAAAGAGGGCATATTCTAAAATCCAAGTTAGCCCAGCTCGACTCAGATATCGAATCAAAATGGATTTTTGTATAACCAGCTCCGGGAATCCATAGATGGATTTTGAAGAGTAAAACGTAATCGAATGAATCTATGCCAATGAGTACGACATATGAGCTCATACCTTATGTGAGCTTACCGTTACTATTACCCCTTTTTTATCTTTAGCTTAAAGAAAGGCCTTTCATTTACTATTAGCAAGATGTTATTCCCCCGGTGGAACCTAATCTTCGGTCACATTCTCAATGAAAAGCTAGTGCCGGAGAAAACATCTAAAGAGCTAGCCCACCTGGACTCGATCCTTCACTTCTGCTCATCCCAGAGAATCTATTTGATCAATAACCGGTATTTCTCTTTCCAAAGCTCGATCAATATCCAATTTATGAGGGAAAGAATCTACTTTCTGAGCTCAACGGTCTCTCCTAGCACGAGAGAAGGGGTCTCAGAGGCCAATCAAACACGTTTTAAGGCATAGTTCAGGGGGAAGACGAGTCGGATCCCATGGACAGGCTTTTAAAGTGGATAGATAAAGTACTATCATAGAATCAACATTTGTTGCGGTGGTATTTATTGAATTGAATTCAACTCAAGTGGGCAAGGGAGGGTTGGTAAACGTAGAGAGATAGTAGCTTTAGCCACTTTATCTTCTCTCCTGATTGTTGTCTAAGTCTATATCATAGCTAGCGCATACTTGCATCTGTTATTACAGAAAGGGCTTGATGAAGACCACCCCCTGGTTAGTGACTGGGCACCCGCTTCCTTTACCTTTACGGCGTAGAATCGGCTTCCTTCAGAGTTTAGAGGGAGATGAGCAACACAGTGCGTGCGTTCCAAACCAACTGAGCTTAGCGGCCGACCAAGCTGAGCAACCGGCTGGGAAGAGGAAAGATCAACGACGAAGTTACTAGCTACTAGTTGGAAAGGACAAGACTACCTTTCATACATTTCTACTGGTCCAGAATTCGAATAGCGAACGAAAGACCAGGAGATTGGATATAGAAAGCACTTCCAGAAGGGTTGACGGCTGTGTGGCCCTCATTCAGCTGGAAGTAGGAAATCAATCCCGGCACGACCGATGACTTAGTCTCCTTCTACGCTTCGACTCAACCACCTACCTAACTTCAACGAAAAGATCCGATAGATAGCAGCTACCTAAGGCGCCCTTGACCAATCACGGTCTTTTATCTAGTAAGTCCTAGTACTATGTTCTCCAAGCTTTACTATAATAGAATAGGCAGGCCCTTTAGAGAACAGTAGAATGTTGGGTTAGCTCTGCCTTGTTGTGATAGGGGGAGTCACTATTGCGTTCTCTCTTGGGTAGGCCAGTCTCGCTCTCTCTTGTCGGTAAGTATATCTGTTGTGGTATTGCTGTCGTGCCGTGCCGTTCCAGTAGTGTTTGTGAATTAGTCCTTTTGAAGGGGGAATGCAAAAAGGTAAATAAAGACCATAGCCAAAAACAATGGATTCCCGGGGCCCGAACGAGAGCAGAGGCAGGTATTCTCATAAAAGAAAGAAAGGAAAACAGGCAGGGAGGTAAGAGCGAGTAAGACTAGGTTATAGCAAGACAACAGAGGCTCTTACCAGAGGAAGAGGTTTCAGAGTCGGAGGGGAGAGTGAAACTAGCTCCATTTCCAACGAATGGAATACGCGAACGAGTTCGATCCGCTATAAGTATGCCGGTATCTATACTTATACGCTCCGGAACGTGCTAACTTTTCTTCACAGTTGAGGGTGCCGAAGGAGCTCTTGAAAGAGCCCACCTCGAATACTAAAGAAAGGAGTGGCTAGACAGGCATCCAAAGGATGAGGAGGCAAGAAGAATATAGAAAGTAACATTAACCAGAATATACGTTGCTTACGGCACGGCAGAGCCAAAGCCTTACGCCAAGGATCAAGCACTGAACAAGACCAAAACGGAAGACGGGAATCTATGATAATTAGGAGATCTTCACTCAAGATAAAAGCAATCGACACCAGGTAACCTTGCATTTCTTTTTATAGGGGAATAAAGTGCCTTGCTTCATAGCTAAGCGGGAAAGGAATTGACTTGCTAAAACCGCTTACGCCTTTTCGCCCTTACCATACTAAAAAAAAGAAAACTAAAGCACCAACTGCGGATAAGGCGATAAGACATCAAAAGTTACAAGAAGAAAATCCGGTAAGGAAGGTAAGTCAGACCGGCAATGCCGCATCCACGCCTCAAGAGGAAAGAAAGAACATAGCATAGGTCAACCGAAGCCAAGGGAAAGTGATCCAAAGCTAACTCTAACTAGGAAAGGTTCGCAAGACACTTGTTTATTACGACTACGGCTATTCAAGATCAGGAATAGGCTGTGGGCCTAGCGTGTGAGATGACTGTCTTACCTTTCGTTTTGAAACATTCTCCTTTTTATGGCTAGGCTAAAGACCAAGGCAAGATCGATGAAAGTCGAAAGTAGAAGGAACTACATCAAGAAGTTTCCCTACTACCGCTTGTTTACATAAAAACATGAGTGAAGAGTGGGCAGGGCAGGAGGACTCAGAGGAATCGGAGTTTCAACTATTATTATTATGCGATTTATAACCAAACTCAACAGATTCAATGGCAGCATTAACTCTCCCTCGTTCGTAGAAAAAAGAGTAAGCAACAGAATCGCCTAAGCCCGAAACTCCTATCGTCACAGCTAGCGAACTACCCTCAGCTCACTGAAACTGAACTCGCCTAAGGGTCAATCCAGCCTTTGAAACTAGTTCTAAAATCAATCTATTCGAGCCCTTGAATCTATCTATTCCGGCTACAGAGCCTTCTCAATCTCACTCTGCTTAAGACCTCTAATGCCGACTCTCTTTTACTTTTAGGTTTCTAAAGGTAAAGAACGAAGGAGTTGCTTGTGAAAGAAGGGGATGAAGTGTCTGGTTTGATAGAACCAGGGGCATGCTTTACGTCTGCCTTCAGCAAGTACAGAGCTAGAAAAAAAGGTATATAATATGAAGTAACTAGCCAAGCTCTAAGATTAGCAGTCGATTCCATAAGCATAAGAGAAAGAATAAGACATGAGATTGGGAATTTGTAAATATGTAATCGAGGGGCGCGAACGAATAGACTAAAGTAGTCCTTTTATTACATAAGCTTTTTCTTACCAGTCAAGTAGTACAACAGCTGAAATACTACCTAACTTAACAGTGTTTGCATCGGTCCATACAGCTGAGATTACTTGCTGTAAAAGCGGTGGGGAGAATTCGAGAGAGAGAGAGTCGGTGTTGTTCTCTTTAACACTCCCCCTCAACACTGACTCTTTTTCGACTTCATTCTTGTAGTTATGCCGAGCTGTCTCTGGAATTCCTCGAACTTTGTTGTACTTAGCCCTTAAGTGAAAATATCCGCTACTTGATTACCAGTGTAAATTTTCTCCATAGATTTTTCCTGTAAAACCTTTTCTCGTACGAAGTGGTAATGCACTTCCACGTGCTTTGTTCTCGCATGAAACACTGGATTTTCTGCCATGCGAATTGCTGACTGATTGTCGCAATGCAGTGACACCGCATAGTCAACAGGCTGGTGAATATCCTTCATGAACTGCATCAACCATTTCCTGAGCCGCCATAGCTGCTGTTCTATACTCCGCTTCTGTGGTTGACAGTGACACCGTCGGTTGTCTCTTGCTGCACCAATAGACTGCTCCTAAACCAAGCCTGAACACGTTTCCAGTTGTTGATCGACGCGTGTCGTGATCACCAGCATAGTCGGCGTCGCAATAGCCAACTATAATGTTCTCCTTTCTTATGTGGTCTCACACCTTTGATTGTGGTTACTTTAATGGGAGTACGACTCTTTACAGAAATAAGTGATTTGACATCTGGTAGTTTACCACTCTCTATTTCAGAATCTATAACATTTAGAATATCTTCTATATTTATATTAGGTAATTCTATTGATTTAGGGATCAAGTTTTCCTTAGATTCATAATAGATACGAATAAAGACAGCTTTAACCATAGCTTCCCTTTTTCTTTT
>NC_134555.1:34259536-34264536 GCF_025594145.1 Primulina tabacum
CACTTTTGGCTATACATATATTTTCACAAATAAACTGCCCAAGACTCATTATTGTAGATATTTCTTGACAGGATGGAGAAAATACCAATTCAAAGTGAAAATAATGTTACTGCATGGATCGGGGTTCTAAATTTTATCGTTTTCATCCATTAAATAAATAATATAATATTTAATTACTTGAAAAGTATGTTTTAAATTGTCAAGTTGCAAATAGTTATTTACCAAGATCTGATCATGAGTTAGTAAATGGTAAAATGAATAAACATTCGCAATTAGAATGTTCCTAAAGGCCCCAGCGGATTCTTAATTGGAATTAGAGGATCTTTTGTCATTTTGATTGATTCTTTTATCACACTTTGATATTTTACATCGTTGAATGGACCCATTCGAAAACAATTGGATGATGACAAAATTCTCAATGATTGTAATCCCGTATTTCTATTCAACAACGTATGAATAGTTATTTTATTTTGATTAAGGGGTGATTTCTTGCCTTGGAATAAATGAAAGAAAACGGACTGGTGCAATCTGATCTATTATCAGAGAGCAATCCTGAGCCCGCTAGATCATTCCTATATGAAATAGGGGATTTCACTAAGTCGATTCGTAGGAAATGTCGAATCAAACCATTTGCCCTTATTTCAACAAAGGAAGCACGGGTTTCTTAACTAGAAGAGCTTTTTTTGTCTTGGTCCCAATTCAATACTAAACAAGTCCGAACGAATTGAATATTTGTATCAGAAATCCCTCGAATTGGTTTACCATTTCCATAAAGGATATAATTGACAACTCGAAGTTGCACATTATCCCTTTCCTGCAACAGATCCGGGGGAAAAAGCGTTGCTAAATTAATACCGTCCGTTATTTCATATGTGACGACAGGCCGAACTAAAACAAAATACTTTTTCTTACTAGGTGTGATCCGTTGAACATAGATCCAATTTTTCCATTTTTTTGATTCCTTAGAATTTTGTTTTCCTGCTCCTGGTGGTATCAAAACGCCACTATGTCGGGATATTTTATCTGTCTCTCCAGGAAAATGGATATCTCCAGAAAATATTTGAAGTTCTCTTCTTAAAAAAAAGCTAGGAGAATATGGATACTATAGTGCGCATGAGACCTCTATTAGTAAGCTAGGCCGAAGACTAGGAAAAAAGAACTAGCTCCAATCTAAGACTTTCTCGAGAACAAAGCCTTAGACTCTTCCTTCTTAGATGAGATGTCGGCATTTCCCATATTAGCATCTTAGCATAGGGCATGAACTGCCTTAATACACGAAGGGTAGGTGAGATGGGAATTGAGATTGAACTCTACCGTCTTAAATCTTACTTTCTCAATAATGTTAAGAATAAGGCTATAATTCTTAGCGGCATCTCAGCTATTTGAGTCTTCGTTGATCACTTCTCTTTCTCGCTTTTCTAGGTTTCGGAATAGAATAGTCAGTTCTTGTGAACAACTCCGATGCTCTCAATCAATGCATTGTTTTTGTACGAATAGTTGAACTGTCACGAGCAGGACTCGAACCAGCACCTCTGGAACCAAAAGAAAGACCCAGCCTCCTTCGGATCCTTTCATTCTGATCATGACTTTGAAAAAAGAAAGAAGAGAAAGAACTGGGAGTTGGCGTAAACGCTGTGCTGTGGACTTATGTTCTCGAATCCCCTGTTTGACACATCTACAAGGCAAGCAACTGCCTTTAATGGACGAGGAGGAATAGAAGAGGACAAGGCGCGTTAGCCTATCTATATAAGAGAAAATGGCAAGACATTGGAAGATTGACATGAGAAGCAGAAGCAGAAAGCCCACATACATGTACCAGCAATTGAACTGAGAACAACGAATACAGGGATTAACCTGATTGATCCTACTATGCCCATTTTGAAAGAAGGAACTGTACATGAACATGTTAGCATGGTTAGCACTTTGCCTGTTTGACTCTGAGCGGAGAAGGAGCTGTTCTCAGGACAAATGCCAGATGCCCGGAATCTACTCTTATTTCATCCCCTGCCGGCTGTTAGGTGCCTAGAATATTGGAAAAAGTCCCTCTTCCGCCTTTGACTTTTTCAAGCAAGGAAGGGCTTAGTATTCCGGGAAGAAAAAAAAGTGGATCCGGCGCTAAGAAGAGAAAGTTCCCTATCTACCAAGCCAAGAGGCTGCTGTCCTGGTCCTGTTAAAAGAGGCTGTTTTCGCGCATTAAGCTCAGGAATACGTTTATTTACTAATATGATGGCCGGTCGTAGTTCTATTTTTCCTTTGAATTTCTCATATATATCCTATGAATTTCATTTCGCACCGGAAACTCTTCTAGGAGAAGTTCGAATCCGTTCCGTTCGGATATTGATTGGTCTTGGTTTGACATGGTTTACGCGTTACTGGTTCCCGGAAGAGTTAATATCTCCATTAGCTAAACCCTTTCTTACCCTGCCTTTTGACTCGTATTTTGTTCGTACACAATCAACGGAGGCCTTCTCGACATATGTTACAACGTCTTCAATAGCATGCTCTTACTTCGTTTTTCCCTTCATAAGTCATCAAATTTTGTGCTTTTTGATCCCCAGTTGCTATAGGGAACAAAGGAGGAAATACAATCGATTCCTCCATTTAAGTGGTTCTCGCTTCTCCTTGTTCCTGTTCCTAACTCTTCCCCGGGTAGTTCCCAATGTTTGGCACTTTCCATACTTCATGGGTGAAACATCAACAAATTCGCTCATGATCAAGTTACAACCTAAGATCTATGACCATATTATGTTAACTGTTCGTATTTCGTTCATTCCATCGGTATGCTCCCAGGTACCTGTAATTGTGATCCGTTTGCTAGAACCAAGGGGTCTTTCTGTAGAAACTTCCACGAACAATCGTCGTTTTTTGATGGTTTTTCCGCTTCTCACAGCTGCTCTTTCCACACCTCCGGATATCTGGTGCCAAATTGTCGCCCGTTTCCTTATTTCTTTGATAATAGAGTTGGCTATCTTTGTGGCATCGATTGTACAAGTTCGTGAAGAGGGCTGGACGAGTGGAATGAGGGAGAGCGGCTCGATCGACAAAAAAAGAAGAGTAGCCCCCCTAGAACCTGGCAAAGTAATTATCAATGAATTCCAGAGCAATTCTCAACCAACAGATGTGATTCATTCCCGTAAAGATTATAACACACAGAAGACTCCTTACCTTAGGAGCGGGATGAGTGATACATCCGGCGCTCGCCGGTGAAGAACGCAAGCAAAGCTGGAGCTCGGGTATTGATATATTCCATCAAGAGAAAGGAGGCAGACTGGTAAGAAGGCCGACCACATAGGGGGAGCTAACCGAAAAACTCAGCTTTTCGGAGCGGACCAATCTTCCGCCCCCTCCCCCCTTACTCTCTCTATCCTGCGGGAAGCGCGAAGAGCTAAGCCACTAATGTCGTGGCGAAGGTTATACCTCAGAAAGTCAGCGAAGCTAAGATTTCGTTATGTCTTATATCCTTTCGATCGAGTGACAACTTCGTTTCCTTCATTGCCCTTTGTTTTACAAAAGTCAAAAAAAAAAGAATTCTTGATGTCGATTCATCCACACTTCCATTCCTTGTAGAGGAAGGCTAACTGCTTGCTGGCTGGGAGCTGTATGAGCAGTAACGTCCACGTACGGCTCCGTGAGAAGGGCGGTGGACAGAAATGGCCTTGTTGTACCTCACTCTCGTCTTCAATGGGGTCTGCTCTTTTTTTTTTGGGAGAGTATGCCAATATGATCTTAATGAGGTGCGGGGCTTTGCATCTGACATTCGTTGGGCTTCCCTTTTCGGGAGCCTGCGTCCCGGCGTTTTTGTGCAATAAACCCCTCCGGCCGAAGACTAGTGGTAGGTGGTCCCGCGGAGCTTTCGGAAAAGGGTAGCCTAGTGTGTAAGCACAGCAATGAACCGCGGCGAACCCTCAGACGACCTATCTAAGATTAGGGGGGAGATTCTCAGTAGTGGTGACCCTTTCACTCTTCCACGGACTGATACACATGTACCGAATGCTCATACGGGAAAGTTGACTCCTGGGTCTGGTTGCTCCGAGAAATCCTTTCTTTCTCGTCCACTCAGGGGGGTGCGGACACACCTGCGCGGATTACAGGTGACAGTTACAAGAATGGCGGGGAAGTTAACAGTACCCGACGACATTCAGGGATGGATGTAGACCCATCGGGCAGGGATAATCATTCCGGTCCTGGGAGGTGGCTGGCGACCATTCTCAAGAACCAAAAAGACTGAGCTGAGGGAAACCCTATGAGTCACTGAAACGACGGCAGGAGGGCCCTTGATCTCTCAATAGAGGGAGAAAAAGGGGGCTTTGCTCCCCTTTACAATATGAAGAAAGAAATAAGGATCGAAGTTTAGACCGCTCACAGGAGTTCTACCTATAGAAAGGATCATGAAAGAGGCGATCAGAAAGGTACTCGAATCCATTTACGATCCCGAGTTTCCAGACACATCGCACTTCCGCTCGGGTCGAGGCTGCCACTCGGTCCTAAGACGGATCAAAGAAGAGTGGGGAACCTCTCGCTGGTTTTTGGAATTCGACATCAGGAAGTATTTTCACACCATCGACCGACATCGACTCATCTCAATCTTTAAGGAAGAGATCGACGATCCCAAGTTCTTTTACTCCATTCAAAAAGTCTTTTCCGACGGACGACTCGTAGGAGGTGAGAAGGGTCCTTACTCCGTCCCACACAGTGTATTATTATCGGCCCTACCAGGAAACATCTACCTACACAAGCTCGATCAGGAGATAGGGAGGATCCGACAGAAGTACGAAATTCCGATTGTTCAGAGAATTAGATCGGTTCTATTAAGGACAGGTCGTATTGATGACCAAGAAAACTCTGGAGAAGAAGCAAGCTTCAACGCTCCCCAAGACAACAGAGCCATCATTGTGGGGAGGGTAAAGAGCATCCAACGCAAAGCGGCCTTTCATTCCCTTGTTTCGTCGTGTCACACCCCCCCCACAAGCACCCCCCGGCTCAGGGGGGACCAGAAAACG
>NC_134555.1:34269319-34278352 GCF_025594145.1 Primulina tabacum
CTTCATGTTTGAGAATGAAGGTCTAGTTTGCTGCAAAAGGTTTTTTCTTTTAGATCATCAAATAGCTACTTACTCTCAACTGTCGAGATAGGTCCTGCCTGTTCGAGTCGTAAGAGAAAAGGAGCTTTAGCTTGGCTCTGTAGGTTTCTAGGAAGCCGGTGTTAGGGACTTTCCAGTTTCTGGCCTAGCCCTAGCCGACTCTAGCTCATAGGCTCAAGTTCAAGTGACATACATGACGGCCAGTTGTGTTTCAGTACAATTGATATCGCAAGCAACTGGAATCAGTGACTTGACTTCAAGAACCAGACCTTCTAACATCATATTTTGTCTAAGCCACTTTTCTTAGTTGTTCAAACACACCTTCTCGGTTTGTATGAGCATGTCCGCCTAGAACCGCTTCTAAAGCTAAAGATAGGTACGGAATGAGCCGGGGGTGAAGGCCATAATGAGAACATCGATTAAGAAAACCCGGCCTTGCCGTCTTTCCAAGCAGGCCCAGGCGGGATACTTAACGCGTTAGCTACAGCACTGCACAGGTCGATACGCACAGCGCCTAGTATCCATCGTTTACGGCTAGGATGGGGTATCTAATCCCATTCGCGCCCCTAGCTTTCGTCTCTCAGTGTCAGTGTCGACCCAGCAGAGTGCTTTCGCCGTTGGTGTTCTTTCCGATCTATACGCATTTCACCGCTCCACCGGAAATTCCTCTGCCCCTACCGTACTCTAGCTTGGTAGTTTCTACCGCCTGCCAGGGTTGAGCCCTGGGGCGTTAAAGTTTTTTATTTTTACAAAAAAGAATCTATTTTTATACAATACATTAGACTAAGAGTGCATTGCACCTGGACGACTCATTACCGATCAAGCTCTGATTTCTTTTGAGACTTTCATTTTATGCGAAAAAAAGAGGTTCATTGGCCTAAAGCTCGACATGAGTCAGGCCGGGTGGAATGGGTTTTCTTTAAATAAATTATGCCACCTATCTCTATAAATACAAAGGTGCTTTGGATAGGATATGGGTCAGTCATGAAGTGTTTATCCTCCTTTTATTCAACTATTTATGGAATGTAGATCCGGGGCAGAACTTCACTCCTGAAAGAGGTATGTTGGGTAGGGACTCAAGATACCTATTTTTTTTCTGTGTGCGGGAAGGGCTTTCATAACATAAAGGCTTAGAGATGAATAAATTAGAGGTGACCTACATGGTATCCAAATCAGTATAAGATATCCTCCTATTCTCCTTCTACAAGGCAAGCACAAAAAAAGGGGTTTAGATCACTCCCTGACCCAAAAGAAAATGGCTTTCTAGCCTGGTCCCCTTGCAAGGAGTTGAACCACAAACACAAAACAAGAGTAACTGATTGAGGACGAGCTAAAAAGAAAAATAGGAATCCAGGGATGGGGAGCAGTGAGCGAGAAGAATTTTATGTCGTGGGGCGCATCGAAGGAGCGGAGAATGAATCACTCATGCTTTCTGTTCCCCTAGCTCCTGTTGTTAGGACGAATGAATGAACTAGGTAGAGTCTAGTCTCTAGAACCGAAAGGAAAGGATAAATTAGGCTATGGCATCAGTAGCAAATCTTTTTCCAAGGATTTCGGTTATTTAGAAATATGAAAATTCAAATAACCCGGCGTAGAATATCAGAAAAGGAAGGAGCTCTCCTAAGCTAAAATTCCTAGTTTGAGAGATGGGAAAGCAACCAACAAAGGAGTGGCCAAGCCAAGACCTTTATAGTATAGAGTGCCGAAGAAGCATCGCCCGAAAGCACGGGATTCGACCTCACTTCTGTCAGCCGGTTAAGAAGGCATTCGCTAAGCAGAAGTATAAAAAAAAGGCTATCCCCCTCAATCGAGTGAATACCCGTTTATTGAATTGAATAGGTCATGGGAAAATCTTTTTTCATCAACATGTGATTGAAAGCTAAAGCAGAAAGTCCTTTGAACGACTTCCCACGTGCCATCTTCGATCGATGGGAAGAATAGAATAGCTAAAGGGTAAGAAGAAAGACCAGCTCCCAAGTCGTCTTTCAGAAAGGGTGATTGCTCTTGTTGAATCAACTGCGAATTCGGGCCTAAGGCTAAGGTAGTGGATGTGGATCTCGGATCAAGGGTAAATGGCTCTTTCTGATTCAAAAAAGCACGTGCATGATCCCTAAGGGGCAAGCTTCACTAAGAATAAGAAAGAGTCTCCTGCTTTCATGCTCACAAGAAGAGGGGAAATCCCCGAGGTAGGAATTGAAGAATAAAGAGAGACTTTTCTATAGAAGAAGAATAGCTCCTCTTTCATAGACTTTCACGTTGAAATGGGATAATCAATATCAGTCAATAGAGTAGATTTCTGTCACAAAGGAAGAAGCCCCGAAGGAAGAAAACACTTCTTTAAGAAAGGCTAGCGAGTCACCTCCGGCTCCGGGGATGGGGACGGGAAGAGGATTTGGCTTGGGCATTTTTTTTTATAATAGGCTTACAAAGTCTTTATGCAAAGAACGTATTCGTGCACGTAGGCACTTGAGGTTAGAAAGAAGATGAAAGGGTAGAACCAGTAGCTGTGAAAAGAAGTAGGCAGCAAAGAGTGGACGAGTCGGTAGCTGCTCCTGCTCTTCTTGCTCAAGTATATTTCATATAGTGGAATATCTGCTTCCGCTTTTCGCTTTAGCAGTGATCTTTCTCTCGGAATTGCTGCTTGAAAGAAGTAACCAAAAGATCACCTCTATCTACTGCAGGCCGTCTTTAATTAGTAAATAAAGTACCTGTGGGATTCGACTCTCCCTCCTTCCTCTTGATGCGGGGGAAGAGGTCTTTCTTGCTTTAAAGCTTGACTTAGAGCGCAGATGTGATGACTGCTCTCTCTTTCCGGTTTAGCCTACCATGGGAAGGGACGAGACAAAGCCTTCTTCAACATAGGATGATGCTGGAACTGTTCTCAAGGTCTCTCCCGACTCGAGGGTGAGAACGAGAATCGAATCGATTGAATCAGAAATTCACTTAGAGAGAGGCAGAATAACCGGAAGAAGGGCTACCGTTAGCAAGGCAAGGTAGGACGAAAGCCCACTTCTTCCTACTCATATTCAATATTCTTATTATTTTTTGGATCTTACTTTCTTTTGAGCCGAGACTGTCTTTGTTGAGCTCTACGCCTTTGCCCACGAATTGCGCCTATAACAGGGGATAAAATAACAGAATGACATTACCCCTTCGACGACTGACCGGGGCTTGCCCCTTTCATTTCACATGGAAGAGATCGCCTATTTAAAGTAATATGGAATATTACTCTCGCTGACAACGTACCTATCTTAGAAATTCCTCCTATATTTACTGGATCTTGGGTAACTTAGACTGAGATTGGAACTTGATTTGATCATTCGCTCCTCATTCTTAACGAGATGAGCTCATTCATTCCTCCACGGGGAGAGGCTCTATGAAAGAAGAGAATACGGAGCAACCTTCGCCTGAGACGGGGCTTCCTTACTTTAGAGTGGACAGAGACTGATCCTAGCTTTCTGACTGGGCAAGCAGCTCCTAGACTGCTTTCAAGGTTCACGTTCACTACGGACGGAAACTCCTACTGGCATTCCTCGTTACTTGACTGACCCACAATCCATTGAATAAGTTAAGTTCAACCTGAGATTCCATTTCTACAGAAAGAGAGTGGGGAAGATCGATAAGCAAGTCAGCCCAAAGACTTTCCGGTTGAAGGTACGACAAGGGAATTCCATGCTTTGTTGAAGCTTTCTTCTAAGCCCCGGAATTCAATTCGAATCTTACTCAAATAGGGAAGGTGAAGGAAAAAGATCTCTTATACGGCCACGCTCTAAGCTAAGTTTCTCATTAGATCACTCTTGATGTACTTCCGGCCGGCGCTACTATGACTGCACCAAAGATTATGGAAAGCGAGATCGCCTTACTGGATGGCTGGCATATCGATTTTTAATGGGAGAGAGAGTCCTTTCGATGTTTTCCAAACTCAACGGTGGTCTTACAGTCATCCATGGCCACGCTTATCCCTCGGGTTACTTCGCCCCCTTTACAGACGTTAACAATCGCAGCTTCTTCAACTGGAGCTATTCTCATTTCCTTCTATATGCAATACCAGAATTTCTCTTTCTCAAATGCCTTTTTTGGTTTAGAACCCAGCCGTATAAGAGAAATTGGATCGATTGGCCTGAACCCTACTTCTGTTTCACTGCTCGGGTTATCCTGAAGCTGCTAACCTGTCCCCTTCGACTGAACGACGGAATTGTTTCACCGCGCTCTACTGTCTTACGGGGATGAGAAGGATGGCCTGTTCTGTCTTCTTCGGACCCTTCTTTTCGATAAGAAGAGGCTAGTCTTGAAAAGAATAGGTATGTTCAACTAGTTATTTTCACTATTCAATAAGAATAGGGATTTTCAATGCTAGAAATGCCTCTTATCTTAACTGGATCACGACTCATAGAATCTATTCCTACTTGGAAGGTGATCAACTTATCCTTCTAGATTCACTTCGACTGAGCTATAGTCTTCGGACTTTCCCTCCCCCCTACTTCGACAGCTAACGACAAACCCGGCTCACACCGTTGAGTAGTTTCTTCGCTTCCCGCCTATTCATATACGGGAACACTTCCAGAAGTGAGCTACGGGCTATTCCCTCTAAAATATGTTTATCCTGAAGCTGCCTTTAAGTGCTTTCCTTGAGCTTCTCACTTAACCTTTGAGTTACGGACCTTGCCGCTTCGCCCCCTCTGCGCCTCAGTATTTCATTCCTGAAGCTTTCAAGCTGAAGAGAAAGACTTAGAGATTCTTCTTCTTCCCACTAAACTGAATAATCAATTACCTTTTAGGGGCAGCTTACCGATCAAACATAACATCTTTCAAAGAAGGCGTAATTAAGTGTCACAAAACTCATTCTATTGGTGTTTTCCTTACTATAGATTTGATTTTACGGTATCGAGAGGGACTTAGAAAGAGTGATCAAAGCTCTTTCTTTGTAAGCAACGTGGCCTTCTCGTAAACATCCTTCACCGCCTTTCCGGTCGAGCCTACCGATCTTCCTTATTTTAGGATGCAACTCGGATTCCTCCTTCACGGCTTGTATCTGGGAAATAATCAGCTTTCTGGCACCATCCCTGAAAGGTTGGGGCGTTTGAGCAGTTTGGTAAAGCTGAACTTGACTAGTAATAATTTATCTGGTCCAGTACCAACAAGTTTTGGGAACTTGAAAGGGCTGACTCATTTAGATTTGAGTTATAATGAGCTCAGTGGTGAGCTTCCTTCATCTCTTGCGAGCATAATAAACCTCGTTGGGCTTTATGTTCAGCAGAACAGGCTTTCTGGACAGGTTGATCAGCTTTTCTTGAATTCCATAGCATGGAGGATTGAAACTATGAATTTCGGCAATAATTTCTTTGATGGAAAGCTGCCAGAATCTTTAGGTAATCTGTCATACTTGACTTATTTGGATCTTCATGGAAACATGTTTGAGGGAGACATTCCAGCAGAACCAAAAGAAAGGCTAACAGGGGATTCGAATGTCAAACCTGCCTCAAAAAAGAAAGAACCCGGACGCTGCTAAAGTAAAGGCAGCTTTCGGCGGACACAAGCCCTCGGGACTTGACACTTGGACACCGGGAAGCTTGCCCCTTGAGATTGGGTCCTTCGTTTGGAACTGCCCTTTTCCTTTCCCCTTTGACCTGTGTCAAACTCGACTTTTGCTGTTGCCAGGTGGAATGATTCATTCAACCTCGGTATCGGCAACCAACACGCCCTTCTCTGTCGAATGAATCTTCAAACCACGACTCCGATCACGGTTGCCAGTTTACTTTCTCTCAGGTGACAGGGACAGGAGAACACTTCACAAAATGCGCTTTGACAGCGAGCGAGATCTTTGAAATTCAATCAGAACAGCACTGGGTGAGTAAGAAATAGGATTCTTCTCTGAGTCGCGTGGATCACAAAATGGATCTATGATTTCAAGTCCACTCGTTGATTTCGAGAAAACCGAATCAATTTTTGCCCAGCGATGCCTCCAACTCGAGATTTTGATTCATAGAACTGGCCAGCAAATGGATATTCATCCATCTATCAGCTGCGTCTTCTTTAGTGAATGAAAGAGGGACTCCTTTCATAGGTAGCAAGGATAGCAAGAAGGGGTTCAATGAACGCTGCTGGTGAGGTTTTTATTCCAACTAGCGAGGAAAGGCCTCGTTTTGGTCCTGTAGAATGAATGTGAAAAGCAGAATCCTCATAATCGTATGATTCAGATACCTGACGAAATGAACAGATAAAAGATCGGGATAGCCGGGATGACCTATTTCAAGATCAGATGATCCACCAGGTTGTCTGCTTGGGAGGGCTAACTCGGATAGGTCAGATACGAAGGAAACTGCCCATAAAAGAGAGATCGGGTGCCCTTGCCGATGCAGTTCACGATGCGGAGCTGCCAACTAGCTAAGCTAGGTAGTTTGTTGTTAGAATCTCTATCCTAGTAGGAAGATGGAAAGAATATACTATCCATTATAGGAGAGTAAAAGACTAGGCCTGTTGGAACTATATCAAGATTAGAATGACAAGGAATATCTGTATCCGTATATAATAAGTGGAGCTCTATCCTTCCCACCCACCTCATTAATATCTATCGCAACAAATTCCAAGTGATTCTACGCTTGCTGCTTGAATTGACTTAAACTAAGGAATAGAATCCCGGTATCGGGTCTACCGTACCTTTTTAGTAGTATTATTTCACTCCGGAAAAAAAAAGTCTAAACCTTTGTTTACGCCTCTTCTCTAATACCCAGGGTGTTATGACTGGCAAGAAGTCCCCCCGAGCGCTTGTCCTTTATTTAGGAAATTTTATACCTTAATCTGTATATGGAGCTAAATCGAGCTCTACTGTACTTGCTTAAGCAAGTGCTGCTAAGCACTGTCCTTGTAAGGAATATGCCCCTAAGAGGATTGCTCCTCATGGGACTATCCACTGACCCCACCTTGCTTGTTCAGGCTGGATGTTATTTAATAACTGGCTTGCCATATTCCCCCTCACTATCGCTTCGCTTGTTGCCGGTGCTTGTTTAAGATCGTCATTCAATTGCAATGGCATACCATCACCTGAGACCATTACCATATCGCCAATTCCATACCGATGGAAGAGCGATCAAGAAGGTCGATCAAACCGAAGAACCATAGCTCAAAGGCAACGGGAACAGCTAGCGGCAGAGGACATTCCCTTTAAACAAAACAAAGCCCAGAGGTGTGGAATGAAGAGGTGAAAGCGTAAGCGATGAATAAAAAAAAAAAGAGAGAAAGCGGAGGGGTTCCCGTCCCACTATTCCTGACTGAAAAGAAAGAATAGAATAAGGGACGTACCTCTTCCTATAGTTAAGGTAGCTGGGTAGTTCCTGGGTTAAGGGTGTTAAGTCACTACTGAGCCCAAAACAAAGAGCTAAGCATGCCTTTTTCGTACTAAAGGAGTTCCTTCATGGAGTTAAGGACTGAGTTAATGAGCCAAGGAGCTAGTGAGCCCAATGAGCTGAGGATGTCCTTGAGCTAATGCTGTTCTTGAAGCTTTTGCTTTTTTCCTTTTAGGAGTGAGCAAGGTTATAGAGTAATTCCGAGCTAGAGGAAGCAAGTAAGGAAGAAAGAAGAGCTATTTTACGTAATTCCCTGCCCGAGTAAGCCTCCTGTTTAAGGAAGCGGGTGGAAGGTATAGTTCTATTTTACAGTCCCCAGTTCTAGAGGTAAGTGCCATTACTGTAAGCGGCGGATGATTGGTATGCAGGATCGGTTCAACGGTTTCACATGAATGTAAATCAAGAGATTGGCGGCTTTCCAACTAGCCATTGTACCTGAGATTGCGATACGTCCTTCTTCTTCTTTGGAGCTTGTTCTTGGTCCCAAGGGAAATGGGGTGACAAAGAGCAGCTTGCTTCTCCAATTGGATCATTGCTCGACTCGATGGGTACTTCTAGTGGTTTGCCGGAGAAGCTATATTGTTTTTCTTTCAGGAGTTGGTTGGTGGCATGGACACCTAGCCTTTTATTAAAGTATTTGTTTGTTTGCTGGCACAGGTAGTGGAGGCATTATCCACTCCAGCAGTAGCAGATAGAGAATGTGAAAGGTGGGATTCTCGGTTGATTGGATGCTTCCGTTAGAGCTTCTTCCCCTCCTGTCATTTAAGGGCACCTAGCTTACAATCACTAGGGAAAGAGTGCCAATTGACCCAACTAGCGAATCTGTTTAGAAACATTCAATCTTTTGAATTTCCGTGAATACCGCTCGAAAGCAGTCATTGAAAAGAGCAGTCATTTGTCGGCTTGATAGCACAAGCACGATCCACCCATCTCCCTCCGGAGAGTGAGGAAAGGGCCTAGCTTCTCAATAAGTCATTCAATGAACTAACTATACTTAAGATGTGAGCTATACCTATTCCTTCTTTTCTTATCTTTTCTGCGGGAGTGAACAATCAACCATGAGGCAAGGTACCCTTAAGATACCGAAATATCCGCTTCGCTAGTTAAAGATGAGTGGTCTTCTTCTACAGGCTAGGGATTACCCCTAATTTCTCCTCTAGGCTAGAAAACTACTTTTCTCCTTACTCTTATAGGTAGGCCCCGACTATTTCAAGAAAGACCGTTAACATCCGCCACATTGAGCTTCAATTCTCCAACGCCTGTCTCCAATGCTACACGTTCCGCTGACTTGGACCTCTTCTTAGGTTGATCGTCTGACGGCCTTGGGTCAGTAACCTTTGAGGATGCCATGGCTCTAAGCACAACCTCGCTCTGATACCAGTTGTCACGGACTTCTAGCTTGCCTAGCTAACTTGCCCGCGCGGCACTTGTGCAACGGACCTCTCTCTTACACAAGTCAGCCTTGCTCACTCACCCCTCTCTTGAGTAGAGCCCTCAAGCCTATCTAATACAGAAGAGAAGTAAGTTATACGACATTAGAAGGAACATCTTTCACTTTTTCTTTTTTCAGATGAACACACGCTTTCCTTCTTTTCTCAGATGATGAAGGCTGAGTATGAATTCCAAGTGCATTGGTTGAAAGGGCGGGACC
>NC_134555.1:34278452-34279337 GCF_025594145.1 Primulina tabacum
GCCTTCGAAGCCCTTTCTAGTTAGCGCTTTAGGTTGATTGCAGCTAGCGCGCTTGACTAATAAGATAGAAAGGGCTTTTCTCGCTTGTTCAGTAAAGTCAAGTTTTTGGCCAACTCTTGCAGGTGACGACGACGTCGAGTTTACGGCAGAGAAAGACTCGGCATTCAGGCGATCTGCCCGGTGGTGTGGTACGTAGTGGGTTTAGTACGCCCCGACAAAACAGCTCCAAAAGAAAGAAAAAAGGTGCGTGCCGCACTCACGAAGGACTGTCAGTGATATACTGGAGGAAGGTGGGGATGACGTCAAGTCCGCATGGCCCTTATGGGCTGGGCCACACACGTGCTACAATGGCAATTACAATGGGAAGCAAGGCTGTAAGGCGGAGCGAATCCGGAAAGATTGCCTCAGTTCGGATTGTTCTCTACAACTCGGGAACATGAAGTTGGAATCGCTAGTAATCGCTAATCAGCATGCCGCGGTGAATATGTACCCGGGCCCTGTACACACCGCCCGTCACACCCTAGGAATTGGTTTCGCTCGAAGCATCGGACCAATGATCATCCATGACTTCTGTGTCACACTAGTGATACAAAGGCTTTTGGTGGGCTTATTGGCGCATACCACGGTGGGGTCTTCGACTGGGGTGAAGTCGTAACAAGGTAGCCGTAGGGGAACCTGTGGCTGGATTGAATCCTTCGCGATGGAAATGCCCTCTTCCCCCAACCAACACAGGGCTTAGAGAAAGGGACTTAAAGTCCAGGTAGCTCAGCTGGTTAGAGCAAAGGACTGAAAATCCTTGTGTCAGTGGTTCGAATCCACTTCTAAGCGGGCGAAGGGTCCAAAGTGCACGTAGCCAAAGAGTTCCTGTTCATCAATCGGAAAGAA
>NC_134555.1:34279456-34284456 GCF_025594145.1 Primulina tabacum
ATTGATATTGACATTTCTTCTCTATTTTTAGAATTTGAATCTTTCTAACACTAAACATGAAACCTCACCTAATGTTTACCCTTCTTGTACCTTTTCTTCGCTGGATTTTTTCCCTTCTCGGTAGTTTCGTAGCAGGTTTTTTCGGACGTTTCCTAGGAGCAGAAGGAACCGCTATAATGACCACCGGTCGAAATGGTTTCCATACCAGTGAAAGTTCCAAGGCTTACTACCAGGCATGAGTCAATAGCTCAACGAAAAGGAAGTAGAACGAATGAGTCTTCTGGGCTGCACTTCTGGAAAGGAGAAGGGGCCGTTTGTCTGTGATACCCCGCAACGCAATTCCACATCGAAAATACACTAGGAGCTCCTAGGACAACTAGTTGAACGTGGGTACCCTTACCTTGGTAGACGTTTTTTAATGACAAAGCAGGGATCGACTAAATGGAAAGTATCATGGTATGTCGTCCAAGTGAAATAACCTGCTATGGGACTATCCCGGTAAGGTATATTCCTCCATCATCTCTTTTTTATCCCAGTCTACACAAATCCACAAGAAAGAGAAAGAATCGGAACTTTGACTTCTCTGATTGAAAAGTAGTAATATAGTTCTATTTAGGAAAGCGAAAGTGAGCCAGTGTACCAAGTCCTTGAAATTAGCCATGGTAGGCCTATGCTAAGGCAAAAAGGCCAGCATATAACTGAAACTCAAAAGGTAAGCCTCCTTTATCTAATAATAAGCTAGGAAGATATCCATAGCGCTAACAAGTATTAGTGATCTTCCTCTTCTCTTAGTGGGAGGAAGAGTTCTAGTTCAAGCTACCTGAGCTAACTGCTTTTCACTCGAATTCCACTTTACTGCTCTTAGAGCGAGAAAAGGAAGTCCAGCAACTTTCATTTGTTAGGAGTAGGGGCTGAAAAGAGCCTTCTTCTTTGTCTAGCTCTGCTGCTCTATACCCCTTGCTTCTGTTTCTGATTCAACTCAATCGACAGATGAAACTAGCTCGGATGCAGCCTCTTTCGTTGCTTTTGGTGCTGCTCCTGATTCTCGGTCAACTAAATCAACCCAACTACTAACTTAGTCAATGTAAACTGGATCAATAGGAATAAGTTTCATTCCGTTCCGTCAGGTTTCCTCTCTTAGTTCATCAAAGAGAGAGGTATTAGATCTTATAGAATAATAAGATATCCGTCAACGAGATAAGGCATGAGAAAGACTCAGAATCAGAGATGGGAGAGAATTAGACAAGCATCGTAAGAAAGGTTCAGAAGGATGCTGGTGAGAGTTCTTCAAGTAAAGCCAACCAGAGAAAATCTTCGACCAGAAGGAGTTCGAGTTTAGAACGCTACCAGATAAGGTGAATATGGTATTGAGTTTGCTACTCATTTTTTTTAGCTAAACCTGGTAAGCAAAGTGTTAGATACGTTAATGTGTTCTTATTGTAGAGGAAATAGCCCTGAGTTGGGCCTAGATCGGTCATGAAGAAGCTCAGCAAGCAGAAAGATTCTTTGATTCCAACCATGACAGACTTTGCTGTAGTAGAGACCTCAACCCAAGTCCTATCGAACCAACCTATGGTCCCTTTCCCCGCTACTCAATTACATCCACCCTAACTAAAACGGACGAATGGAATTGTATTCATACTTCCTTTCTTCAAGAATTGCTGCTGAATTCCACCACAATGGGGAGCAAATAAGGATAACTAGAGTATACTAGAATAGAACGAAGGAAGCTACATACACAGGATGTACGAACTTCAGGTAGAGGTTAACAGAATGGCTGGCTCCTACCTCGTTAGACGAATTCGCTCCTAGAGGAGAGCGAAAGTGATCTATTGAGTCAACCGGGGCTCTTTATAGCTCTGCCTTTATTCGGATTCCCCTTGAAACTAGTCCCGTCTTTGCTGCTTTTCTAAGAAGTTCCTATAAATAGAAATGCCCACTCTCTTTCTTCTAGTCGAACGTCTTAAATTAAAAGGCGGCTGACTCTTCCACTTCTACATGAACCATCCGCTCCTTTTACTGTATCGCTTACGTTATATAGGAATTCCTGAGCCCAAGAGTTAAGAATAACAAGTTCTTCATTACCTAAAATAGAATAATTGAGAGAAAGATATTGTGATGATAAAAAAAAACAATTTGCTGAGCCGGAACAAAAGATAGAAAATTTATACCAAAGGAAGTTCCAACCAATAAGAATCCTAATGAACCTAAAAAAACGATAAGGGCCCAGCAAAAATGACTTAGTTTTCGAGACCCCGTTATAAGTTCTATCCATATATATATATATGTTCTGATCGCCAACTCATACTTGATCCGATTTCATTTTATTGGAATTGAGAGAATACCCCAAATTCCTTTTACTTTACTTTTTTTTGTTTCCTAAGGAACTCTCATCAAACTAGTGCTAGTTGATGTGAACCCTTAGGAGTTTTTCATCAAATTGGTTAGATCTAAACTAATAACATACCCTTGATCCCAATATACATATTGATATACATATAGATCCACCAACTTTAGGTATCCAATGATCCTGCTCTATTTGAAACTAGCTAGAATTTATTTACCCATAGATCATTTTCTGCAGGCATAATAGCTTTTTCCTTTAGAAATTACATGTCATACCATATTTCCCGAAAGAAAGAAATATATGTGTTATGCTACAAGTATAAGTTCAAAAAAAACGGGATTTAGCAGCAAAGCCCCCATTACAGGTTGATCATAGCAAGGAGTCACTGGCCCCCGGTCCTACTCACCCAGATTGCTGCCATCAGTCAATCGCCCTTTCTATGCTTTCACTACTTGGCTTTACTTACAAAAGGATAGAGAGCACACTTAAAGCACACCGATCTGTCATTTAGAATAACTCCTTGGTACAGTCATTTTACTTTGCACCATTGAAGGGCTAAAGCGCCGTCTACCTTCTCTATTGGCAACCACTAAGACTGATTCTTTCTCTTTTGATGATGCCAGCAGAAGCTATTTTGGAAGTAGAAGCATCTCAGCTTTATTGACATGATTGAACATTTCCCTTTCATTCGTGCTAGTAGACGCAAGGTAGCTTCCCTTCCCCATACCTATTGAATATCCTTTTCTAACTTCCCCAGAGAATCTTGGGCTAAGCTAACTCCTTCTCTCAGGCTACTAAAAATCTGGGCTCACTAGCCCTTACTCTAATAGACCCTTGTAGCCTATTGGCCAAGTAAGTTTCAATTCCTCTCCCTATGGCGGAGCACCATGCTCAAGCGATCATATTGATCTCACAGGATCCCTCTATTCATTCCATCTCAATCCCATCCTAACTAAGGGGTGCTTTCACTCCTTCTAGAGGTTGCGATTAGGATGCTCCTTGGACCTTATGTTGAGTCTATCTCCACGGCATCACCTCACTCAGAGGATCCGCGGTCTATCTAAAGTTCAGATATCCATGCTGTGCTGTGGCATTGCTTTCATTAAGTTATTCTAGAAGCTCTCCTATCGCATAGTGAGCCGTTATCAATGAAGGATGCAGAATTGGGTTCGTGCACAGGGGGATGGCATTCCAAGGGTTCTTTTCTACTTTTGAGCAAGTTGCAGTCTTTGCTAGGGCAAAAGCAGGAATATTTGCTCCAGTGTTAAGAAGGATGAAATTGCTAGACCGGAGTAAGAGGGATTTTAGTAAGGCAGTTTTAAAAGCCTATTCTAATTACTTCTCTTGCAGCCAGTCCTGCCTTTGGCAGTGCCCCTATGATCGAATGTGAGCAAGTTTTTCCGGGATACGTTGCGTCTTTCATTATCTTTGGGTAATTTATCTAGTGGTAGTCTCGGCTTAATATTATGCTGAAGAAGTAGTTGCCTACCCATAACCAGTATAAATTGTAGTCCTTCTTAAGGCCATTCCATAATATTCTATTCCTTTTGTAAGACTTCCAGCAAGCCCTTATAAATGCAGCAAAAGGAAGGATAAGAGCCCTTTCCTAAGATGTCTCTCTCCTTGCTTATTGATTAGTCGTCGAGCAACTCCGTCCCTTTCTGTGGAACAAGCTTTTTAAAATGCTTATAGAAAGCTAGTTTTCATTTCAGGCAAGGTTAGAGTTCAAGCCAGGTTACAGTTATTCTTCAAGGCAGGGGGAGTTGTTTTTATCGCCTGTGATGGTTCAGGCAATTCTACTTCTGATCTAGCAAACCCCTAATCTAACGAGCCTGTTGCAGTCCTTAGGCGAGCAAGTCAGTTTGAAAGCTAGATTCCTTACGCAAGAAAGCCTGGGATAGAAACGAAAGCAAAGGATCTTAGGTAAGCCACTATTTCTACTTCTTTTTCAAGCGAGCAAGAGAGGACTAAGGCAAAAGGGCTAGAGCCTGTTCAGTTTAATAAAGTTTTTTATCTTATATCATAAGGGATTACCCGTGCCATTTCAATTCCTTGAGTGAATTGATAAAATATCTCATATTACTTGAGTGCTTATGAGTATCTATTTCCAGGTCTCCCTATGCTTGGAGGGAGGGTTTCATTCTAATTCTTCACCATCTGACGTTGAAGGTTCTCGGGTAAGCTAGAAAGCAAAGTAAGCCAAAACCTGTGGAAGTATCTCATACCTCACCCCTCTTAGGAAAGGCAGCAGCAATAACTCTCCGGGCTAGCTCTCTCGGGCTATTCTAATCAGTGCTTCTACGTCGGTTCAGGTGAAGTGCTTTCATCCCTTGTTACAGCGAGTGTTCCAGTGAGAGCTGTCCCTTTTTCAAGAAAGTAAAAAAGCCCAATTGGTAAGGTAAAGGTAAGCTCCTCCTGTTGAAAGCCCATCTAATCGAGTTGTATTTTCATATCCTGGAGTTGCATAGCCAGTTGTTTGACTTTCTAATAAGCTAACAAGCTAACGATCTTACAGGCCCAATATACTTTGCTTGGTAGAACTATTGGGCTTTGGCTCTTGGTCCACTCCTGCCCTTTGTAGTGCTTCCGCAAGCCCTGTCATATCTTCTGTCATGCGTTCTGCCTTCCCTGTGGAAGTTCAGCTCCTTCAATA
>NC_134555.1:34288685-34289996 GCF_025594145.1 Primulina tabacum
GGGGAGTGACCGGGTTAGTTGTTGGGCAGCAGTGTTCTCACTTCCAGGAAGACCTACATCTGGGAGGAGAGCGGCAGAAAGAGGTGCTTGTTCCCCTCTCTACAGTGCAGGTTCTAAGACTAGGCGAAGATCGGAGACTAAACACGAATCATCAATTCCTTTGACCATTCGTTTTGAGCCTCCAATTCTTTTCGAAATGCTAACGAGGTTCAATGACGCCGACGAAGGGAACCAGCGGAAAGGCTCTCAAAGGCAGGCGCGTAGCATAGGCGGACTCATAGGATAAGGCTGTGCGTGTGAATCCCAACTAGAGAGCCCCTTTCTATAAAGTAAAGGGCTACTCGACCTATTTGGAAAGAGCGACTCTAATATTCTATTGGTATTCAGTCGAAAGGCTTTCAGTTTCAGAGATCACTTTTTCTAAGGTGAATCTCGGTTGATATTGAAATATCAGTCTGGCCTATCTAGATGGTCCAATGGATATCTAATCCACGGCTCAAATAGAAGGATGAACGAGAAAATCTGTCCATGACTTATCTCTCTTATTAAAGATTGAGCATATGCCGCAACCTCATACTTCCATGAAGTCAAAAACGATGGACGCTTTCGTTTCATCATCATGTTAGGGAGAGACTTCCAGGTGGGTCGCCAGGACAAACCTTGCTTAACAGGTATTGTCCGAATCCAAGGCAAGGTAAGTATATAGAGATCAGAGAGGGAAGTAACATCCTCAACTGTTCTCCGTATACTCCGATCGAGGCGAAATTAGTGTCTTCAGTAATACTACGGAATAAGGTCTTACTTTACTAGGCTTTTTAGCCAGTTTGACCAATCTTCCAATAGTAAACCAAGACATATAAAGCTTCACCACTCGTAACTCTACTTATTTTCTTTTTAATAATAAAAGATAATAGAATGTTCTCTCTAGCGGGCTCTCTATTTGAAAAGGGTATAGATGAGATGGATAGGAATAGAATAAAGGGAAAACCCTTAGAATATTAAGTCAGAGCAGAACAAACAAGAGATACCGGGTCACTAATCTCTCAGCTCAGGATGCCCGATTAGAGCGCTTTGATTCGCAGTTAGAGACCCTGAGCCTAGATATCCTGATAATGAAACCAGAGGGGTTTGTTTTTTATCGGCGGGATTAAGTGGCTCTTAGCCGCAAAATAAAATATCTATCTGGTGTAGGACCGGGTACTCCTATATCTTTCGAATCCCACTACACTATTGAATGAGACTTCACTTTCTTAGTTCGATCGGAATTCCCTTTCAAGCTTTCTCGAGTCACCCTAACGTAACGGCTAAGAG
>NC_134555.1:34290128-34299477 GCF_025594145.1 Primulina tabacum
GCTTGAAACCTGGTCCAAAGGCGGAAGCAGTGAGATGTCCTGCAGTAGGAGTAGAATCATCATTAGTGGATAGAGCACCAAGAACTGCCGCAAATCCAAAGGATATTTTCCTACTTTCAGGTTGGTTTCTTAAAGACCTGCTTTTAGTGCGCCTTGTTTTTCTTGATGGAATAGAGGTTTAATAGGACTCCCCCGATGCTGCTACGCTTCCTTCTCATTCTTCACTCTCAGGTTCTCTATTTCCTATCCAAAGAAAGAGCTTATTCTAGCAAAAACAACTCTGGGCACGTCCCACCACTAGTGAATTTCATTGCCTGGGCTTAGCCAGCTTTCAACCAGACAACATTATAAAAAGAGTGATTACACCTCCGGATCCCACTCCTGTGCTAAGTCTTTGTCTCAATGACTGCTATATTGCTAAAAAGTGACTCTATATAATGCTAATTGAGGCCTTAAGCATAAGGATCCTCTCTCTTTAAAAGCCAAAGCGTCGGCTAGTCTAACCTGACTGACTTGCTCTGAAGAGAGTAACTTCACTTCAAGTAAGGGAAGTGTGGAATTAAGACATCTTTCCCCCGAGGGGATGAAGCTAAGATATTTCAGCTTGAATAAGAAGTTACAAATCTTAGTTAGTGGGATATGACTATTGCTTAGTACTATACTAAACTTAAGACCATATGGTCAGAGATCTTTTTATATCAACCAGTTCCTTCCTACATTTGTGATTGTTCCAATGCCCAAGGAAAACAGAGGTTATGCAAAAGTGCACTTCTCCTTTTTCATGTAGAGCAGGTTTTCCCTCAATGTAGAGGCCTTATGAGTTCCCTGGGTACTCCCCAGATTGCGAGTACTGATATGATAGATATTGGGTCTACCCATCGGCCTTCTCTAATAGGGCACTCAATCAATCTCCAATCGATCTATCAATCCTTAGTAAGGATGAATCCTGAATTCGCCTTTCGGGTTCCTCTAACAGAGAGCCAATTGATCGCTCGCCAGTTGCGATCTGCTCTTTCTCTTCCTATCACTAGGTCGGTCCGTCGGATTCTAGTGCTCGACGATTCTATTAGCCTGTACTTTTATCCTTCGGGAACGAAGAATTAGAGTCAACGGGAGAATCGATCAATCGCCCCAGGTCATCTCGTTTAAAAGTATGACCGCTCCACTCATTTTTGAACAACTAATCAGACCTGGCTGAACTTGGAACGACACAGATCAAAGGGTCGTTCATTAGCCCTACTAGTAAAGCACAGGAAAAACTTGCTTTTAGTTGTAAGGCTAGCTTTTTACTTATAGGGCGCTTAGGCTTAGCTCATCAAACAAGTGCGCCAAGGGTGGGGGATGGTATCATATTATCTTATAATAGGGCACGCCTGCTTTTAGCTCGTAGTTTCACTTTCGCTTTTGCCTTACCTTTTTTTTATATTAGTAAAGGGCGTGTGCAATAGTTTTCTTTCTTTCTCTCGCTCGATCGCTTCAATGCCTATCCTTTATAATAATCTAGATATGAAATCAAACTCATTCAATTATAGAAAACAAAAAATGAGAAAATTGTTGAACTGAACTCAACAAATAGCATGAACCGGATCTGTAGAGTAGAATGCCTCCTTGTGATAAAAAGGATTTCTTTATATCTCAATGAGAGAGATTAGGGTGCCGAGCTCTTTTGCCCTACATTTATTAGAACTGGGGGCGGACAACCAAGAAAAATTCCTAGAGGATTTTTGTTGTCATCAACGCTGGTAAATTGGCTTCCTTAGCTTAAGATTCACAGAGGTCACAAGACCCGCAACTGGAACAAAGGCACCAGAATGTCCACCAGCGGAGTTTTCTAAGCTTAAGCGGGTTTTGGACTATAAATAGCTACACCATCAGGAAAGCAGCAAGCAACCTCAAAGGGACTCAGAAAGGAACCGAATCTCCTAGCAAGCAAGAAAGGTAGGCCCCTGTCAGATACCAGACCTGCCATACCCCACTCGTCACCGGTATCTAATCCCTCACCCAGTTCCATATGGGGATGAATCCTAGGGCATTAACCTTTCTGGGAAGCCGGTCCCTTTACATAGCCATAATAGGAAGTTTTTTAGAAGTAGCTGCAATTGAGACTTCCTCTTATGTTAAACTGAAACTAGTCCTTTATTTTATTCAATTTTCCTTACCCCCTACCCCTCAGAGATAATCGGGAAAGGGGGTATGGATTAGGGGAAATAGAGGTCTGTACTAGATAGTTCTTTCTCTTTTTTAGTTCTTTCTCCCTTTCCGTTTTTACTTACGAGGGTCAACAAAAAAATAGGCCTTATTATTCACATGTTCCCATTCCCTTTGGATATTTTGCTTGTGTTTAATCTTTCCCGATTCGAAATCAGAATCAGATTGGTTTAGCAATAGTGTTCGGACAAAATCCCCTTTTTTTGACTCTGCACCATTGATTCCACTATTATTAGTGAGGAATAATTCCTTTGTATTTATAGAGATAGGAGACATAATTTATATGGATATAGTAAGTCTCGCTTGGGCTGCTTTAATGGTAATCTTTACATTTTCCCTTTCACTCGTAGTGTGGGGAAGAAGTGGGCTCTAGAAGTACTACTAAATTGAGTTGAGGAATCAAACCGTATCACTTGTTTTATAGATCGTTCTGCAACGCGTTTTGAACTATTTAAAATCAAAATATCTGAATTTCGAATTTCATTGGAGTCAAATGGAGTAATCTATGATATGAATCATACTCTTTCAATCAAAGAGATATTTGAGCGATTCCCCTGTTTGTATTTCGAAAAGAAAGGGATTCAGATGATTAGAAATTTATTCTAACCTAAGATTCTTCCGAAATTTTCTATTTCAATCAATGGAATGGGCTCTTACCATCTTTATAGATGGATACTGAGGAAGACCGGACCCCTTTTTTTGTTTGATTGCTTTTCCTTTTTACTGTTCAAAGAACAAATGGTTTTGTTAAGTGTATACGAGCTTTCTATGAGAAATGATATGATATATAGTAGTTATCTAACGAGAGACTATGCAATAAAATAATAAGATCTTGCTTCGGACGAATCACATATTGGGCATTTAGCGCTTGGTTTCTAATCTTATAAAGGCGATTTATGCTTTATCGACTTTTTTCATATCATGGTTTGGTCATTAAAAATAAGTGAGGTTTCCTCTTCTTTATTAGGAAAAGGAATTAGAATCCTAAGATAATTCTTATCTTAGATTGATAGGAACAAATAGATGTAGCAAATAAATAGAATTGGGTGTTATGTCAATTCCATACAATATATGGAATTAATAGAATATATTACATGATCAGAATTTGTAGATTGATCTATAGAATCTATCTTTATTCTAGATTCAAACTTTATAGAATAAGAGATCGATAGTATGGTAGAAAGAAGGATTCATCTATTTCTTTCTTACCATACTATCAAATTAATAGAATACTGCAGATTAAAGTCCCCTCATTTCATTTAAGTTAAGACGCGAAATTGGAATCCTTTTCATTTGACTTCGTCAATTTTTGATAAGAACTCAGAAGGAAAGTTTTATTCAAATGAATTAATCATTTTGACTAACTGTTTTTACATAAATGATAAGTAGAAAGGCGGTAGGAACTAGAATGAATAGTGCAGTAGCAATAAATGCAAGAATATTTACTTCCATAATCTCATCGGTTTTTTTACTTCACAATAACTCGGGATTTAATCCCATAGAGATGAGAAATCTTTCGTCTGTAAATTCAATGAAGGAATTACCTTTCGATGATCTTGAATGGGATCAATATCATGAATAACAATCTATGGAGAAATGCATTTTGAATCCATAGAGAGATTTACGAAGACGACAAACGAGAGTTTTTTCCGCTAGCTGGTAGCCAGGGCATATAAACTGTCTCCTTAAGATCACCATGAAGAAATGCATTTTGAACGTCCATCAGATGTAAAGACCAGTGGTGAATGGACGCAACAGCCAACGGAGTACGAACAGTAGTCATTTTGGCAACGGGAGCAAATGTTTCTTCATAATCGATGCCATACTCCTGCTTATAGTATAGCCTTGAGCAAGCAGACGAGCTTTATACCTATCTAGACTACCATCGGATTTCAGCTTGATTGAGTATACCCATTTGCTACCAATAATGGATATATCTGATGGTCGAGGAACACCAAGTATGATTTTATTCTAGGGCCTTGAGCTCATCATCTATGGCTTTGCGCCAACATGCCAGTTCTGCTGCCTGCTTATAGGTGGAAGGGACATGAACAGAATTCAAAGTTGTAAAAAAATAAGATGAAGCACCATATCTTTCAGGAGAATACCCATATCGGACAGGAGGTACAGATTGACGATTGAAACGTCGAAGAGGAACTACAGATTCAGATGGTACAGAAGGAGCAGAGTAATTACCTACTGGGGAGGTGGCACGACCGTTGCATCATTCGCTGGGCTTTGACAGACCGATTCCGTCGAAGTTTTCTCAGGCTGTGGCAGATCAAAAACTGGAAGATAATAAATGGAGGATGTGGGTGGTGCAGGTGGTGTGGGTGAAGAAGCATAATAGTAGAATAAATTTCCAAGAAGACAACGTGTCGGGAAACAGCTAGGATCCAGACGACATACCGCCTCTGGAATTCCAATGCAGCGGCCGGACAAACAGGACGAGGGGCATAGGAACAGAAAGCCAAAAGTGGAATGATTGGATAAAAAAGATGCTGGAAGATGCCGAGATGGTAGAACAGTGGGAGGAGGCTCGAGAGACCTTGGCACTTTAGAAGAAGTATCCTCAGATCAGCACACCTTAGAGGTAGAGGCGATGAGCAGCCTATGGTGCTCAGAAAGCAGCACAAACATAATGAGATGGGGTGAATCACATTCACTGCCGAGGACGCCCATGTGCTTCGTAATTTGCCTAAAAGAGTCAAGTCTGGCTACGGAGTCTTGTGAAAGGTACTGAACAAGAACTACTCTCGCGGTTAGCCGACGCTCATCAGGCTGCATACGATAAGGTAGCCAAGAAAACGATGTTGGATTAATGGATCACATACTTCCGAACAAAAGTAAGAGGAGATCCACTTTTCCCCCGGATAGGTTTCTATGCCGCCTGGCTTAGCAAGTTCATCTTCCCTTTGAGCCACCTACTACCTAATAGGGAGAGACTTCGCTCAACATGAGCGGCCATTTGTCTCTTAGATGTTCTAAGCATTCGTCGCCTACAAGGTGGAACGATTAGGTGTCTTACGTTACGGGCTTAGTTGGCTTTAATGTAGCCAGACAAAAACCTTAGATTCACTTTGAAAGAGGAAAGTCGACGAATGATAAAAAAACTATCTTACCTTAATTTAATGCACCTACTACCGGCGTTGGCTGACTTACATAGTTGTTCTTTGCTTTGTCTTAGCCCATCCCGTTTTTCAGCGAGTTTTTTGACGGTCAACATGGAACATACAATGGCATAACAGCTTTTGTGTCGTCTTAGTTATTCCCCCTTAGGGGCTCAATACTGTTCGGAGTAGTGAGTTACTTTTTCCTTCCTGGCAGCCTTTTGGGGAATTCCCTCCAGGTTGTCTGCTTTATCGGGGTCACTCTCACTCTAAGTCCGAGCGCAGGACATCTTATTCACGAACCCCTTTTATATAAGAGAATCGGTTTTGTACCCTAAAAGGTGGTTCCATCCTGCATACTATCTAACTTATATAGTCATTCATTGGTTCATCTCCAGGTTCTGCCTCTTAATTCCCTACCCAATGGGGACGGGACGCACTCTTCTCTTCACCCAGGGCTTTCTTTCTAGTGTGCCTATCTATTATTAAGTATTTTCCTATCCTCCCGGTACCCCCTTAGACAGGCATTCCGCTATCCCGATTCTCTTCCCGAAACAAGAAATTCTTTCTTTCCCAATCCTGTTCCCAGGGCAGTGCTCAGTAGCAACCTCTCTTTGCAACCGGGGTATTGCTTTCCTATGCACCCATTTCTCTTGCTCGATGGGATATTAAGAATAAGCAGCAGCCTCTGATGGCCTATCTGTCCCGTTTCCTTTAGCAAGATCCCTCGTGTGAACCCCCTAGCTGTAAACCACCTTTTAATATAATCAACCTTGCTAGCGGGCCTAAAAGGCCTTCTTTCTAATAAAATAAAATACCCCTACTGCTTTGTTACCAGAGCTGGATCGATTCAATCTTTTCCCAGTGCTAATGCTCCTACTCCTTTGGGCTGGTGCCAAAGAAGGTGACTTTGAAGTTGAAGCTTGCCCAGTAGGCAGTTAGATGTAACCATGCTGGCATTACTATGAGAGCCTTAGAGCTTTAAGGTCTCTGTCCCTAGGAACGTGATGCTTAGGTGCGAGGTTGAGATGACGGAAAGACAGAAGAGGAGTTGCAGCTGTAAACAGGGCATGCCACAGCTGTCTTGGGCTATTTTATTCTAAATATATATTATTACAAAGTGGTAGCAAGCAGCTCTTTAAGCAGCAGGTTTGAATCGATCAAATGTGTGAACTATGAGACGCTTTCATTTTCCGGGACAAACTCTGCTCTTTTTCTGTCGTCCCACCAGTCTTCGACTACCTGAAGTAGAGAAGTTGGGCTGGTCTTCATCTCGGAAAGAAGCTAGCCTGGGTGTCTCTTCATTGTAGTAGCTTTACCCGGACTGGCACGAACGTACTTTATTTGATCTGATCACCATTTTTGCACATCCACAAAGTTCTGTGATGCTTCACAACTATCAATATTGAGGCTAGCCTGCCAGAGGACATACCACCCGACAACCCAATTGGTTCAATAACAAGAGCCTTTTCATACCGGAGTCTCCATCTTATTCTCTCCACGCCAGAAGCTTTCATTCGAGTTTCCAGAAGACAAATGATCTGGGGTCTGTATTGGGAACTAATGTCCCTTAGATTCTGAACTGTCAGGGTAGTCTGGTAACAGTTCAATAGTTCAACTTTTCAACCAACCTTCTCTATCTGCCTGGATCTGATAACAACTCATCCTGATGAGCTATCAGTTTAGTATGTTGATCCATAGGTGTATCGACTGGCTTGGATCCCAACATCCCTGTCTCATGTTGCTGGTCAAGAACATACTTTCTCTGAGATAGGTAAATACCTGATTGAGATCTGGCTACCTCAATACCAAAAGAGTACTTCAATTGTCCCAAATCTTGAGTTTGGAACTGACTCTGCAGGAACAATTTATACTGCTGTGTGCCATCACTATCATCTCCTGTGATTACAATGTCATCCACATACACAATCCAAAATCTTTGACCAGCTGTAGAATGGCGATAGAAAACAGAGTCATCAACTCCACATCTACGAAGACCAAAATAAATAAGCACCTCACTGAATCTACCAAACCATGCCCGAGGAGATTGCTTCAAACCATATCAATCTTTCTTCAGACGAAAAACTAGTCCAGACTCCCCCTGAGCAACAAAGCCAGGTGCATGGAGCCCAGTTTACCGTCTCCGTACTTTCGGAGGAAGAGCATGAAGCTTCCCGCGTAACGACGGCCGAGGTGCCTACAGACCAAAGCATAGTTCCTATCCGATCGGGGAGCCAATCCGAAAGGGGTCAGAGCTATCATTGGCTTCCTCCCTAGCTCTACTGGTAAGGCAGAGTTGGAGGCTAGCTGTAATCGCTTGCATGTCGGTCTCTCTTACGTAGCAAGGTTGGTACACAGAACTATCATGCCAGACTAAAGGTGCCAATCAATGCAAATGATTGAGAGCATGCCCATTACAGTAGCGTGAAAGCGATACAGTAAGCGGACAAGGCGGTCAAGTGAACACTTTCCGAACACTAACCCAGAGAAAGTGAGCATTCACAATAAATAATAACAATGAGTGAAGCAAACTTCTGACCAAGGGGAAATAAGAACCATTTGAGGGATCATCGCCTACTTCTCATGGACTAGCCCACGACGCTATTTAGCGATCTCAAACCTTGGAGAGGAGACCAGTCCAGTCTCCATCTTGGAAACCATCTGTTAGGGAATTCAGATTAAAGGGTTCACTCGCTTGAGCTCTTGGAGTTGCTTGTTGGGAGTCTGTCCCATGCTTGTTTGCGATCGAAAGCACTAGGATCCGGATCTGTCTTATTGACCGGCTTTTATACTTTGAACAGTCAAGTGGCAAGGTACGGTTGGACGTGCCCGCGAAACCATATGATAATGTATAGTAGGCTAGGCTTGGCGAGATCTCAGCTATCGGTCAAAGAATATCTCCAACTATTACAAATACCAGATTTGAGGTGACCACAGATTGCTTAGGAGGGTCTATTTCAATGACACCATCATTGTTGAACTTTTGGATCTGATTTTGTTGAACCCAACAATTTTCTATCGAATGACTAATAACCCGATTAAATTAGCAGTATTGGGGATCTCCTACTCGTCCCACCTCATCCGGTCTCTTAGGGTCGGGAAGCTCGATCAACCCTTGCTTGCTCTAATAAAGATGTGAAGAAATCTTCAACATCCTCATTTCAAAATCAAAAAGGATTCTCTTTCTTTTCGTGCTCGGCGCTGTCAATAATCGTTTTCTCACTAATTATAGCAGCTTGACACGAAATCTCTTCAAAGATGGTCTAACCTAAAGCTGACCCCTAGTTCCATAGCCTCTTTCCTGACTCCTACGTTCGCGAGTCTTTCTTAAACTCTAATTCCTTCCTCAATCTTCTTTATTTAATAAATAATGCGAGCTTTCTTTCTATCAAATTATACCAACACTACTGTGCAAACAGAAAGCGCAAGGATGCTGTCGACCAACACCTCCTTTCTGCTTTTTTTGCTATTTCTATTTTTTATGTGTGTCCTGCTCCGGCAGGACCAGCAACTAGGGTTGTTCACAGAGCAGCTGTCTTTCCCTCTCAAGCGGAGAAGACTGCTTACATGTCCGATCCGGTAGGCTGCAAATGCGACATCTATATTTAGATACGCAATTCTGTCATCTTTTCTTGATTTCATCTGTTTATTCAAGCAATTCACAGTCGCAACGAGACGAAAGGACTTCTGTTGGAACCCACCTACAGTAGTAGGGGAAATGAAATATATCTTTAGTTCATATATAACTAGTCAATATCTAATATCACATATACATGTCTTTCTTACATAACGTAAACCAGTAAATTCAATCAGATTCGAGAATAAATCTATTTTTTTAGGAATCCCGTTTTCGTTATCAGCATTCCAATCGAATACAATCTAATCTAAATGGGCAAATTCAATTGAAATTTATTAGGGCTGCATAGAAATTTCATTATTTGATTGATCTAAGTTCATGCAATTTCTTATTTTATATATATATATATATAATTTTTTTCAATTGTTGAATAAAATCAATTCTAACTTGTAAA
>NC_134555.1:34299577-34309130 GCF_025594145.1 Primulina tabacum
ATTGCAGTTCTCTCCAACTTATTGAAAAAAGAAAAACGGATAGATCTTTGACCCAGACCTATAGGACCGCGCTGATTAAACAAGAAAAGATCATCCTTCCAGGATTTTTTTCGAAACTCACGATTGCTAATAAAGAGGATATCTGAAGGGGCGTTGACATCGCTTTAACGGATCTCATGCAAGACGAGATTGGTTACCGCAACCAACGACTTTCTTATATTTTAAAAGGAATGGATCGACTAGTCAATTTTTTAAGTCCATCCTATCAGACATCAAAAGGTTAGATTCAACCTCTGGTCCGCCTTCGTAGTTGGATCCTACTTTAGTTTAGCTTTTTCGATTTGCCTGGAGAGAAGAGGGATTTGTCTACTTTGTTATTGTTAATAAGGGAAGGGAACGAACTTAAAGTCCTTCGTAGGACGGCCATGGGGGGTTAGGCAGCAGGGGCGCTCTCCCCAAAGAAGGGAGACTTATTTGGTTTGAGGTGAGGGAGTTGGCAGGTCAAGCTGGGCCCAGTTCAATAGAAAGAAGAAGGACTGGGGATGGGGACGCGGGATGGGCCCCATCAATTTCTTTGTATTTTCTAACGAACCAGCGGAGGAACATCTTCGTGGAAGGCGGGTTCACATCGCTATCTAAGCGCAGACGTGACTAAGCGGCAGCTGGTCTAGGTGTTCGAAACATTCTTCATCGACAGGGAATGTAATTGTCATTACAACTTGGGCAAAGCCGATTTCTTTCTTCCCACGAAATGGAGAATCTATGGCAACATGAGAAGCTAAGTTTCTCATTTTATCACAAAAAATAGGTAGCTCAAAGGGCCAACCCTTCCTCTTAGACACTACTACTGATCAGCATGACTTTCTTTCATTTTTGTTATTGAAAGTTCAAGTAGTCAAGTTGATTCTAATCGCGTACGCCGAGCTTCGATGGATTGTTGTGTTAAGTCGCTCTTGTGAGAGATAGGGATAACAGAGACAAGGAACCACCGCCCCTTCGGGTAGGGCATAGGTGGCTACGGCGGAAAAACCCTGGATCTACAAGACTGACTTCACGCTCTCTAGAAGCTCACTGCAGAGGAAAGTAATTTCTTCTTCAAATCAGAGAAAATAAAGATATTGTTCACCGAAAGATAGGAAATAAATTGACTTCCAGAGCGGAAGGGAATACTTAACCACGCCTCGAGTCCTAGTCTCCTAGTGGTGGGATGGTAAAGGGCAATGTCCGGTTCTGGCCAAGAGATGTCTTTGCACCGTCCCCCTTCTTGTTGGTTGGCACAAGCCCTTGTAGTAGTCAGTCTTTCCTCCGGCCGGATGTTAGAGTCAATTCCATTGTTGGTTTGACCATTAAGTGAATGCAAATCTAGGTCGAATTTGAATCAATGACCTAAGAGTCTTATTTTGAGCTTTGTTCCTGGTCTCCGAACGCTGTAGGTCAAGCTTAGCTTCTCGTCTTCATTGCATTCCATTCTCGCTGGGTTGTAAGGAAATTAAATAACCTCACCTGGCCAAAGAGATCAACTATACGTTGGTCTTTCAAAGCTAATTATCGGGATGGAGTCCTTTCCTCCATTTGGTAGTGGAAAAATACATATATTAGGTCAATTAAGTTAGTAGTGTCACCGGTCAATCCCTGGGACACTAGCGAGTCTGTCCAACAAAGCCCTATAAATTGGGTCCATGAAGCCTTATCTACTCCAAGCCTCAATCGGTATTGCCCTTGAACCTAGACCATGGAAATATGGTTATAGCCCAATTCCATTAGTGGGATCCATAGCCTACGGGTCATTCCCAAGACAGTAAAAGAAAAAGGTTGTCGAGGACTACCCTAAGCCTACAAGTAGGCAGGACTTTCAGTTACAATGTCTAGGTTGGGAAAAGCCTTTCTAAAGCCAATCGATTATCGGATTTCACCAACCCAACTACCACTACCAGGGGATTCCTAGATCCGCTCTCAGATCGCATGTTGATTCCAGTCTTCAATCAAACGGAATGAAAGCAGGATATTGATTAGCTATAGTAGCTGCTAACAAATCTCGTGACGGTGATCAAACAGCATTAGCTACGTCTCGTCGCTTAACGAGTCCTGACCCCTTATAAACAGATCGAAAGGTTACGATTCACTCCGGTGCTGCTTGCTGGTGGATGTTGGGAGTCTTTCAACTATGAATAAGAACCCGAAGGCGAAGGAAGAGCGTATAGTTTGTTGGCTTACTTTAGCTACAAGTAAATAAAGTAAGGTAACTTAGGGACGGACCAAGGGAAGGGGTAGTCCTACTATTCGATTCGAGCTATAGAGAAAGGCCCAATTAGACCAAGGATCAGATAGGCAACTGAGTTTAAGTTTAAGAATTGGATAAAGTAAGTCGTGCTGTATAGCTCATTTGCAGCTGATTCAATTTAGAACATCACTAAAGATAGGACAAGACTGTTTATTCATTCACCACCAAGAGCGCATTCAATAGCAGCATTCTATGCCTATTCTTATAGGATTTGATTCCCCACTTGCCTTAGGTTAGGGCAATCGGAGTGAAGTGAGAAGGATTTTTTGCTGTAAACTTAGGGTACTAGCTTCACTAACGATGTCAAAGAGCTCCCTCTTGCAACCAAGCCCTTCTTGCTAACACCGGCCTTTCATTTGGTTTGGGGGCCCTCCCCTTTGAATTGGTACTGGGCTGAGACTAGTGAACTGAGCTATATCAAGGGCTTAGCCTACCACGGAAATGGCTCCTTCTTATTGATAGCACAGGTGAGAAGACCCCTAAGGGGCAAGCTTCACTAAGATCCCAGGAATGATGAATGAAAGAACTTCTGCTATCTACTCACTCTTGCCACTGAGAGGGGAATGAGACGAATAGCGCTTGACTTAGCAGCTGGCTTTCTTAAGAGGTGAGGCACTCCTTATGCTTATGGGTAGTAAAATCCTACTTATCCATCAGCAACCCCCCGCCTAGAGAAAGTAGTTTCGCCTATAAACCATACCCCATTGGCTGAACCTATTAACTAACATACAAACCCCCCTATCCGCTCCGAGAGGTACCGAGCGACGAATTCACGTAAGTGATAGCAGAAAAAATATATACCTTTAGTCTTTACACTAGGTATTAACAACATTTTGACTATCCGCTAGTAGGGCTGCTATTGGAAAAGGCTTTCTTCGTTTTCGGGGAGTAGAGAGAACGATCTCGCTCCTTATGCCGAAGCGAAGGCTGGCTCCATAGGGAGGGAAGGGGTTTGAGGGCAGAGTGAGCCAGTAGTAGCAAAGCAGTTGTTAGCTGTCCGTAGTGACCCTTGTTAGCTGTTGACAGCTCGGCGGTAGGATCCGTAGCTAGTAGCTATTTCATCGGTCTCATATGTTCATTTCATTTCTTTCAAAATACTACATCATGTAGAATAGCGGGTCCATCGTCTATCCCTAAGTTAAAACTACCTTCACGGGTAAGGATCGTCTGTGCTATGAGTTTATCTTCCTCAATAGTGGCTAAGGCAATAAAGTATGATCAATGATCTTCTACTAATGCTAGCGTCTTTTTTCATCTCTAATCTCATCTATGCTTCAGGAAAAAGTTTAACCTACCCGCTAATCTAATAATTAAATGAAATAATATAATAAAGGGCTGCTGCTTTTATTCATGACCCGGTAGGCCGAAAGGTGAATAGGAATCCCAAGACGAGACATCCTTTTGTGAAGGAGCGGATTCTACTAGGTGGAAGGCGTTGATATTGGAAGTGTCGACATTAAGCCTCCCGCCCGGGTGAAAGAGAGTTCTGTCCACCTTAAGAAGCGGGGGAGGGCAGACAGGAGCTCGTAGACATAAAACCGTTTTAGCAGAGCTACTTAGAGAAAACAAAGAACGGACAGCTTTCTTCGCTCCGCTGAACAACTACACTAGCTCGCTTGCTTACTTGTTATAGTCAGGGCGGATACTCTTTTTCAGTGTTATCTCTCATTCTTTTCTCTAGCAAAATGGATTTTGCTAGCTAAGAGAGTGTCTAGATCAACATTGAGTAGTATATCTGACCCTTGGAAAGACCCGGATCAAGTTCTCGAGGTGGTGGGTGATATTAAGATATAACTACCATCTCTAGTCCATAGGTATATGCCATGGGTCTCCACTCTTCCTTACTTTAGCGATAGCGATGGTTCAGCAATTCTGATTGTTTTTCCATCGTAGTGCTAGACCAGAGTTTTCTTCAAAGCCCCAATCCGCTCTCGCGCGCCCCTACTAACGGGCTTAACCGCGGAACGTACGTTCAAGAACCTTGGGTCGTCTCTGTTTGACCAGTCGGTCTCACAGTCAGGCAGGCTTAATCAATGAGAGTAGCGGATAGGTAGGCGGCATTTCCCAAGCTTTTTTGGTGCTCCAACTGATGGTTCTCCCCACCTCTTTCTTTGAAGCAGAAAGGCAAAGAGCTGCTCGCGGTTCCTATTGTTAAAACTAAAAAGGAAATATCTTCGCGGAAGCTTCGAGGCCGAAAGATTCGCTCATCACGAGAAGTAGGCCTTTCTTGCAGAGGTAGAATCGGTATATCCCCATGAGGTCCACCTCTCAACATGCTATTATGCCTTTTTGATGCCTTTTTCGCGGGCTAGAACAAGGAACTCCAGCCTTGAACTACTGCTTTGAAGCAGATTTCCTTCTTTCTAGAAGACCTGTCTCTGCATATTCTTTCTTTTCTGTCTACCAGTTCAGTCCTTTCTAAAAAACTAGTATAACTGCTAGGAATGGATGAATTGGTTTCAAAGACCTTGACTCTACTCTGTTCCCGTTCCGTTGGCTGGACTAAATGTACTAAAGGTAGCTTCTTTCCTGTCTTGCTTTCTGTCAACCAGTCCGATCCCTTTCTCAAAGTCCTTGTCAACAGGTCCTAAGATAGCTTCTTCTGCATTCGAACTCCGAACTACTCCTCAGGCCGATCTTTTTCAACTATCTTTATAGATTAGGATACTTTATGCTTAACACATGCAAGTCGAACATTATTTCTACATATATGAATGAGGAACGAGATGGAAGAACCGATCTAAGAAGGAAGAAACTTCACTGCAGGGTAAGGCTAGCAGGACAGTTCACTGCTCAAGGGAAGAAGGATCTCGGGATTAAACCCGTTGTGATGAATTAGTCCTCCTACTCAAAGTCGTCATCAACCACTTTCCGTCTTGGATCTGAGTTAACGGCATTCTCATTTTCTTATCACTACGCTGTCTGTGAAGAAAGAAGCTAGGCAGCTTTCGCCGTATTGCCACTTGTTAAGCTTGGGTTTGAGAGTCTTTACCTGATACCTAACCATTTAGGTGTAGGTGTAAAATAGAGGTTTAAAGGTCTCTAGCAGCCTCTAAGCCCGTTTCACTCTTTTTCTACAATCACTGGCGTAACATAATTGGCAGATGCCTTTGCTGCGGATTCGTCTGGTCATTGAGATTCGCTCCCATTCGAAACCAGGCAGAAAGACTTTCTACCCATCATCCCGTCCGAAGGCCGAACTTTATTACTATACAAACACAAAAACAATGTGACCGTTTGCAGATTCTGCCTCGCTGAGTGGTTTTGTATCACAGTAGTCTTCTAGCCCCGATGCCTATCCTCAAAGGAATAAGGCAGGCCGAAGTGATAAACTGATCCATTGACCCTTTCTTTTTCGGAGTTTGGGTCTATTACCAGGTATAACAAACGGTGACGAACCAATTCATTCCTCTTTTCGCTTCCGTTACAACCGGGGGTCTTCCGCTTGAGTTGTGTCGCAGCATATACTTCCCCGCCCTAACACAAGAAAATAAGTGCACTTCCTAACGATTCTAATCAGGTTTTTATTCCTATTGTTATTGATAGAGATTCAAGTGCGTAAAACACCTCTTCAAGAGAAGACCGTCAAGTAGCTGGATTCTCTCAGAAGCTATTTACGCGCTTTCAGACCTTCAGATCCTTCGCTATAGAATAAATCTATCGGTCTGGGTCCTACCTTGAAATAGGTAGTTTTCTCGCTAACGCTAGGAGCTTTGGCCCACCCATTAACAAGCAAGAAAGTCGAAACAAGAAGATCTCAGCTAGCAGCTGAGTCTCCCCCACAAGCTTATTCAGCGGATTTATCGCCGGAAAGGTGCTTTAGCACATGTTCTTAGGGCCGATACCTGGATAACCTTAGTTCAGATGGAAATAGATATCCTCTAAGAGCCCTTGACTGCCCTACTTACTGTAAAAATTCCTCTTTTACAGAGGTTCCTGTTGGGCTCGTTGTGTCAGTAAACACAAAACAAGAAGCATCGTTAGCAGCAATTGGTGAAGTCTTTTAACCACTTTCTGCCCCAGGCAAATCCTTTAGGTCCGGTTTCGGTCCATCTATAGAAGATGCCTTTGCCAGGCTATTTCCCACATTCCTTGCATGAAGATTGATCTCTCGGGTAGCTGCCTATAGTGCCTATGTTTGAGGAAATCCAAACTGAATGAACTGATGGGCAACCCAAAGCTCCTGCCTCGGATCTTGTTGTTTAGGCTTCAATCCGTTAGACGATCGGAGTGCTAAAACACCTAAGAAGGGTAGATTCGCTCAGAGGCTAATGTCTGCCTATAGAAACTCATTTTCATACTTTGATTTTAGGTATGTAACTATGTTAAACAGTGCCTTTTAAAACCTTACCACGATTGGGCGATGCGCGTTTTGCGGCGTCTCCCAAACGATGGTACCTACAATCAGACTGCCCCGCTTAAATATGTTCTCGACGGTGGAGATGTCACGAGCTACGATTTATCGTCAGCTACGGACCGCTTCCCGTCGGTCGTTCTTTTCCACGTGATGGCAGAGCTGTTTGGGGAGGAAGTTGCCTCAGCAACTGTCGTTGCTTCTTTGTCGACGTCGTGGTTCACTATTGGGCCACCACTGACACGTAAGAAGTATACGGCCAGATTTGCTGTTGGTCAACCTCTTGGGTATTACCTCTCCTGGAGCCTCTTCTCACTCACACATCATATAATTGTGTGGTGGGCGGCATTGCGGGCCGACCCGAATCGGCGTGGACCCTATCGAAACTATGCTATCCTCGGTGATAATGTTGTCATTGCGGATAGTACAGTTGCGAGAGAGTACGCACTGATCTTGCGCGGCTTACAAGTGTTGGTTTCCGAAAAGAAATCCATACTTTCAGCACGCGGGGGTCTGGAGTTTGCCAAGAAGTTCATGTGCTGGGGTGCGAGGGTTGACCTGTCTCCAGTGTCAATCCCTTCCCTCACTGCACTGAACACCTGTTCCGGTCTTCGAGCCTTTCAGGTCGACGAATTATCCCGCTCTTTCGATGGGAGTTCTTTTCCGTTTGTCTGGGGCTGGGTACAAAGTCTTAGGTAGACTCGCCTCTTCCCAACGCAAGGGATTTTCTTCTCTCCCCTGTCCGACCGTCCGCTGCAGACTTTGAATGGTGGTTGGGAGGTAATATGCCTATCAATCCCTATCAAAGAGGTCAGCTGTGGTGGTGGTTAGCAGATGAAACCCGTCCTCGTGAACCACAGATAGAATGTATTCTGGGGAACGAGGAGGATCAAGTCTGCGATCCAGAACAAGAGTTCTTAGAGCGTACCTGCCTCCATGGTTGGATGCGGGTATGGTTGAAGGCGCTCTTGTCTCACGTTCGGATAGTTTCCGATATGTCCAACTCCCTCCTGTCCATGCTCGAACTGCCTTTAGTGCAAAGTTATCCCTTTAGGGCCAATATCGATCCTGAGATCCAACCCATACAAGTTCACTAGTTGTTGATGCCATTGCATTCGGCTTCAACATTGGATCTAGACCGTCATTAAGTATTGCGGCCTGCTTTTCAAGGGATAAAATGAAACTCTTTGGTGGATTTTCTATCAGAGAGAAAGCCTGCATTAATACCTTCCTTCAGCTTTCAGAGGTAGGGGCTGCATCTGAATAGGTCCTAAGTTGCCCGGAGCAAGGATCCTTTTGCCAATAAAAGAATGCCTTTTCTAGGGTTTTATATACCTGAAGATCTTTTTTAGTTCATCATAATGTCACTTCTGCAGAGATAGCATAACATACATTGACAACCAATCCCAGCAGAAGACATCTTAGTAGGACGAATCGGCTGTCTTTGACGTAGGCGAAGGCCATTGCCTCTGATAAGCCGAATGGCCTTGTACGACTAATTTGTCTTGTGGCGCCCACTAATCCAATAACGCGATCCGGGGATCTAAGTAGGGTGGCTTTGGTGCCTCTATTTTGATCTATTGTCGAAGCAAAAAGAAAGGGTAACTGTTCTCGAATCAGAAATGCCACATCTGACTCAATCAAAAAGCATTTTAAAAACATCCCTTCCCCCTTTTGCCAACTTCAGCCTCTACTGAAGGAAAGGCAAGCAGGAATTGAACCCACTAATGGGCCAGCTGCATAATCACGTATGTAAGCAAGTGATCCTCTTCTTTCGCAAGACTTTCTGTCTCCCATGCCCCGCTTCGCTTCAATCTCTTGCTTGCTTTACTGCCTGGTCCAAGGAAAGGAGTCCAAGTCTGCCTTCGAATAAGAAATCACAAAGGCTGGTCTTTTCACTCTTGGCTCACTACTTCTTTCTATACTCTCCCCAAGTATAAAGCTCTAGCTGCCCTTACTCCATTCCTTCATAAGACTCAGGAATGGTCGGGTCGATCAGGAACTACAAGAACTACCTCCAGGCTGTTTCCTTCTGGTCTTCGCCCAGAAGTCTCCAGCTCCTTTTAGTCCCAAGTGAGCTCCATAAGGACTTGTTTTGGTGTTGCTCAAGTGCGCTCGGATGTTATGATTTAAGTATTATCTTAAGTGATAGTCGAGATTACCTTAACTTTATCTCTAGGAGGATGCCGAATTGGATGGTTGTATGCGGGAATTCGGTGAATGCTAGAGATACGGAGAAATCTGTCCTTTCTTAGGGAAAGTAAAGGCTACGAGAAGGCGGCTATCGCTCTATGAAAGTCCAGGAATACCTTCTATATTTAGCATACTTGTCGGGGAACTGGGAGAGGTCTTCATGCTACGGCTACTAACCTCTCGGCCGAAAAGTTTATGTCTAAATACAGATAGGATTCCATCCATGGGTGCTTTATTTAACTCTATAGTAGCGAAAAGACTGGTGGAATGGATACTGCATAGGGCCCCTGCATGAGTTTACGGTGGGCTCAGTCCATGTATGGGGATGCTCTATACATGTAGAAGTAAGGGATGTGACGATCAGAAACAATGGCTCCATACGGATAGATTTAGGGTTCGGGAGATGTTTTATTCTTGTTTTATAGGCCAGGGAGAGGATAGAATAGGCACGGATAATATTTGTTAATTTCGCTGGAGTTAGATCGGGTAGCGCTCCTCACCCGAGGAGCACCCCCCTTGTTCCTTTAGCTTCAGTTTTTAGCACAGTTGTTTAGTCGCCTTGACTTGAACCCAAGCCCGAACAAGAAAAAACAAAAGCTCCCAAAACCCTATCCGGTGGTGAATTGAAATGAGAATCACCCTCGTCCATACGAGATTGTGTATAGGGTCCGGGCCTAATTTTCTAAGTACTTAAATACCCTTTTACAAGTTTGAGAGGAATTGGC
>NC_134555.1:34309544-34317044 GCF_025594145.1 Primulina tabacum
TCTAAACACTTTCTAAATAGCCCACGCGAAAGCCTAGGAGAGCTCCCGTGAAAGCATAATAGATTCACGACTATGGAGGCCTAACGAGTGGTAATTGCAGTGTAGGTTTAATTCATTCACAAGGCTACTTCCAGGCAAGCTGGATCTCCTAGTTCGGGTATGAATTCTCATTCGAGAAGTCCCTCTTAGGTATAGACAAGATATGGTACCACAAAGCTAGGGGACTACAATAGAGTATGCCTAATTCCTTCTGTGAAAAGCTTCAAAGTTGTCTGGGTTCAATTGAAAATGGCCCTAGGAAGGTTTTACCTCGAAGAACTGTCGCAAGTTGAAAGTGACATCTTTGTGGGTTCGGCCCTAAAGTGTGGATCATCGGGTTGAGTACAAAGCATGTTTCAGGGTGGATACGCAAGAAATTCACTATGTAAATTGACATGATCCGCTGCTCACGCAAGAGATTAGATTCTTATTTTGGTACCAGCCTTGATATCTCAATCTTGCAAGGCACGACAGGCATCGGAACGAACTCCGCGGAGAGCCACTCTTTGGTCCAATAAAGAGACAGATCAGCATCCATATAATCTATCTAGATAGAGGCAGTCTGCCGATTCCTGCTTTGAGCTTCACTCGTACGATAGGGCTTCGCTCTTTGCACACGGAGTAGCCTTTTCAGTCATGAAGAAGCGGTTTCGAGACATTTACTGAAGGCTTTTATTCCATTATTTATATTGTTATGTGGCCCTATATTATGATATTTTTTAGAGGTCATAGATCGTTTGCATTCCAATCCATTGGTCAAAGTCAGAATCCATACACCTTCTAGCAACGGCTAGAGCTACCTTTCAAGAGACAGAGTCAGGCAAGAAGCCTAATTCCTAATGGTACGCAAAAGGGCCCTCAAAGAAGGGGGGCAGAGAGATGTGTGTAGCAAGGTCAAAATCGATTACGAAATGCAACCAATGGTAGCAGAAAAGGCCAAGCATTCCGATACGCCGTAGGGGCATCCGGTGATACAATCTGGGGCAAAGAGACTCATGGGAGAGATCCATAAGGGGGGGCTTCAAGCGATGCTCCACTACTCGGTGGTCGCGCAGGGAGGAGATCAGCACTCGATTTCAAACTGACTTATCCCGCGCTAGAGTTCCTGCTCGTTCAATATATGTTGTCAGGTAAGTTTCCTTAGTGTTAGTGGAAAGCTAGGAATAAAAAATTCCCTATAACATGAATTAGGGTAATTTTCAAAAAGAGAAAACAGCCTGTACCCATAGGATTCTATAACCGCGGATAAGGCGAAAACACTAGCATTCGATGCATCAATGAATGTGCTTGCGGCCTCTTCTCAGCTCGATGCCTATTCTGATTCCCTTGCAGAAGCTCCTTTTTCCACTTTCTTTCAGCTCTGTCAAAGAACCTAGGGTATATCTTCTTCTCAGGGTTCTTGCTTTAATAAGTGACATCGAAATGTGCCATTTGAGCGTTTTCGGATTTATCTTCCTAAGGCAGCATCTCAATGTGATAAAAATCCCGTGCTTCCGGGCGATGGTTCCACTGCTGGATAAACAACTCGGCAAAGTTTGTCCGTCGACAGCAAACGAAGGATGGCCCCGGTTACACCAAAGCACACCACACCTGAAAAAACTGTACTTTAGACCCGATTTGGTTAAATAAAAAATATCGTATAGAGAACAAAGACCTGAGTTGGCGAAAAAAATAGCTGACTGAGTCTTCTGTTCATTAATGCCCCATAATTCCCATGTCTTTCTTGGTTGGACCAAGGCAATTCCCGTCTTCCTGAATTGGGAGACCAAGTCTCTCTTGGGGGGAGCAGAGCAGTCAAAAAGTGAACTAGTTAGTATACCCAATGGATTCTTTCTTCTTTCTTTGATCTTTTTGCTTCTGATAGATGGCAATATTTATTTGCAGTGTTAGCTTTAGGGTTCGGCGCCTACTTTCTTCTTGACCAACACAACAAAATCGTTGGGGGAGCCCTTCCCCTGGACCTCCAAAGTCTCGAAGAACTACGTATTACAATGGTACAAGTCCTCAAGCTCTCTTTGACTACCCTTGGTGAAAGCCCGCCAATAGGGCACACTTGGGAAGAGCTTGCCCAGGAGATTCATAAAGGGTCAGATAGCAGGGAACTAATCATTTTCTTGATAGAAGAATTGTCGAAAGTGAACATTCAAAATGAGGTAACCCAACATGCTCTTCTCATTATTATGAAATGGAAGTTTCCCCATCATCCCGTCCGAAGGCCGAACTTTATTACTATACAAACACAAAAACAATGTGACCGTTTGCAGATTCTGCCTCGCTGAGTGGTTTTGTATCACAGTAGTCTTCTAGCCCCGATGCCTATCCTCAAAGGAATAAGGCAGGCCGAAGTAATAAACTGATCCATTGACCCTTTCTTTTTCGGAGTTTGGGTCTATTACCAGGTATAACAAACGGTGACGAACCAATTCATTCCTCTTTTCGCTTCCGTTACAACCGGGGGTCTTCCGCTTGAGTTGTGTCGCAGCATATACTTCCCCACCCTAACACAAGAAAATAAGTGCACTTCCTAACGATTCTAATCAGGTTTTTATTCCTATTGTTATTGATAGAGATTCAAGTGCGTAAAACACCTCTTCAAGAGAAGACCGTCAAGTAGCTGGATTCTCTCAGAAGCTATTTACGCGCTTTCAGATCTTCAGATCCTTCGCTATAGAATAAATATATCGGTCTGGGTCCTACCTTGAAATAGGTAGTTTTCTCGCTAACGCTAGGAGCTTTGGCCCACCCATTAACAAGCAAGAAAGTCGAAACAAGAAGATCTCAGCTAGCAGCCGAGTCTCCCCCACAAGCTTATTCAGCGGATTTATCGCCAGAAAAGGTGCTTTAGCACATGTTCTTAGGGCCGATACCTGGATAACCTTAGTTCAGATGGAAATAGATATCCTCTAAGAGCCCTTGACTGCCCTACTTACTGTAAAAATTCCTCTTTTACAGAGATTCCTGTTGGGCTCGTTGTGTCAGTAAACACAAAACAAGAAGCATCGTTAGCAGCAATTGGTGAAGTCTTTTAACCACTTTCTGCCCCAGGCAAATCCTTTAGGTCCTGTTTCGGTCCATCTATAGAAGATGCCTTTGCCAGGCTATTTCCCACATTCCTTGCATGAAGATTGATCTCTCGGGTAGATGCCTATAGTGCCTATGTTTGAGGAAATCCAAACTGAATGAACTGATGGGCAACCCAAAGCTCCTGCCTCGGATCTTGTTGTTTAGGCTTCAATCCGTTAGACGATCGGAGTGCTAAAACACCTAAGAAGGGTAGATTCGCTCAGAGGCTAATGTCTGCCTATAGAAACTCATTTTCATACTTTGATTTTAGGTATGTAACTATGTTAAACAGTGCCTTTTAAAACCTTACCACGATTGAGCGATGCGCGTTTTGCGGCGTCTCCCAAACGATGGTACCTACAATCAGACTGCCCCGCTTAAAAATATGTTCTCGACGGTGGAGATGTCACGAGCTACGATTTATCGTCAGCTACGGACCGCTTCCCGTCGGTCGTTCTTTTCCACGTGATGGCAGAGCTGTTTGGGGAGGAAGTTGCCTCAGCAACTGTAGTTGCTTCTTTGTCGACGTCGTGGTTCACTATTGGGCCGCCACTGACACGTAAGAAGTATACGGCCAGATTTGCTGTTGGTCAACCTCTTGGGTATTACCTCTCCTGGAGCCTCTTCTCACTCACACATCATATAATTGTGTGGTGGGCGGCATTGCGGGCCGACCCGAATCGGCGTGGACCCTATCGAAACTATGCTATCCTCGGTGATAATGTTGTCATTGCGGATAGTACAGTTGCGAGAGAGTACGCACTGATCTTGCGCGGCTTACAAGTGTTGGTTTCCGAAAAGAAATCCATACTTTCAGCACGCGGGGGTCTGGAGTTTGCCAAGAAGTTCATGTGCTGGGGTGCGAGGGTTGACCTGTCTCAAGTGTCAATCCCTTCCCTCACTGCACTGAACACCTGTTCCGGTCTTCGAGCCTTTCAGGTCGACGAATTATCCCGCTCTTTCGATGGGAGTTCTTTTCCGTTTGTCTGGGGCTGGGTACAAAGTCTTAGGTAGACTCGCCTCTTCCCAACGCAAGGGATTTTCTTCTCTCCCCTGTCCGACCGTCCGCTGCAGACTTTGAATGGTGGTTGGGAGGTAATATGCCTATCAATCCCTATCAAAGAGGTCAGCTGTGGTGGTGGTTAGCAGATGAAACCCGTCCTCGTGAACCACAGATAGAATGTATTCTGGGGAACGAGGAGGATCAAGTCTGCGATCCAGAACAAGAGTTCTTAGAGCGTACCTGCCTCCATGGTTGGATGCGGTTATGGTTGAAGGCGCTCTTGTCTCACGTTCGGATAGTTTCCGATATGTCCAACTCCCTCCTGTCCATGCTCGAACTGCCTTTAGTGCAAAGTTATCCCTTTATGGCCAATATCGATCCTGAGATCCAACCCATACAAGTTCACTAGTTGTTGATGCCATTGCATTCGGCTTCAACATTGGATCTAGACCGTCATTAAGTATTGCGGCCTGCTTTTCAAGGGATAAAATGAAACTCTTTGGTGGATTTTCTATCAGAGAGAAAGCCTGCATTAATACTTTCCTTCAGCTTTCAGAGGTAGGGGCTGCATCTGAATAGGTCCTAAGTTTCCCGGAGCAAGGATCCTTTTGCCAATAAAAGAATGCCTTTTCTAGGGTTTTATATACCTGAAGATCTTTTTTAGTTCATCATAATGTCACTTCTGCAGAGATAGCATAACATACATTGACAACCAATCCCAGCAGAAGACATCTTAGTAGGACGAATCGGCTGTCTTTGACGTAGGCGAAGGCCATTGCCTCTGATAAGCCGAATGGCCTTGTACGACTAATTTGTCTTGTGGCGCCCACTATTCCAATTACGCGATCCGGGGATCTAAGTAGGGTGGCTTTGGTGCCTCTATTTTGATCTATTGTCGAAGCAAAAAGAAAGGGTAACTGTTCTCGAATCAGAAATGCCACATCTGACTCAATCAAAAAGCATTTTAAAAACATCCCTTCCCCCTTTTGCCAACTTCAGCCTCTACTGAAGGAAAGGCAAGCAGGAATTGAACCCACTAATGGGCCAGCTGCATAATCACGTATGTAAGCAAGTGATCCTCTTCTTTCGCAAGACTTTCTGTCTCCCATGCCCCGCTTCGCTTCAATCTCTTGCTTGCTTTACTGCCTGGTCCAAGGAAAGGAGTCCAAGTCTGCCTTCGAATAAGAAATCACAAAGGCTGGTCTTTTCACTCTTGGCTCACTACTTCTTTCTATACTCTCCCCAAGTATAAAGCTCTAGCTGCCCTTACTCCATTCCTTCATAAGACTCAGGAATGGTCGGGTCGATCAGGAACTACAAGAACTACCTCCAGGCTGTTTCCTTCTGGTCTTCGCCCAGAAGTCTCCAGCTCCTTTTAGTCCCAAGTGAGCTCCATAAGGACTTGTTTTGGTGTTGCTCAAGTGCGCTCGGATGTTATGATTTAAGTATTATCTTAAGTGATAGTCGAGATTACCTTAACTTTATCTCTAGGAGGATGCCGAATTGGATGGTTGTATGCGGGAATTCGGTGAATGCTAGAGATACGGAGAAATCTGTCCTTTCTTAGGGAAAGTAAAGGCTACGAGAAGGCGGCTATCGCTCTATGAAAGTCCAGGAATACCTTCTATATTTAGCATACTTGTCGGGGAACTGGGAGAGGTCTTCATGCTACGGCTACTAACCTCTCGGCCGAAAAGTTTATGTCTAAATACAGATAGGATTCCATCCATGGGTGCTTTATTTAACTCTATAGTAGCGAAAAGACTGGTGGAATGGATACTGCATAGGGCCCCTGCATGAGTTTACGGTGGGCTCAGTCCATGTATGGGGATGCTCTATACATGTAGAAGTAAGGGATGTGACGATCAGAAACAATGGCTCCATACAGATAGATTTAGGGTTCGGGAGATGTTTTATTCTTGTTTTATAGGCCAGGGAGAGGATAGAATAGGCACGAATAATATTTGTTAATTTCGCTGGAGTTAGATCGGGTAGCGCTCCTCACCCGAGGAGCACCCCCCTTGTTCCTTTAGCTTCAGTTTTTAGCACAGTTGTTTAGTCGCCTTGACTTGAACCCAAGCCCGAACAAGAAAAAACAAAAGCTCCCAAAACCCTATCCGGTGGTGAATTGAAACGAGAATCACCCTCGTCCATACGAGATTGTGTATAGGGTCCGGGCCTAATATTCTAAGTACTTAAATACCCTTTTACAAGTTAGAATAAAATCAATTCTTTAAAGAAAGAAACCAGTTAATCTTGACCTACGGAGAAACTTAATTCATGTCTTTGAGTGGAAGGTTTAAGATTTTAGAATGCAGTTAAAAGAGAATATTCTTAATATGCCTACCGGTGAGGGCAGTTCTTAGATCTCTTTAATGAATTTCTTATTGGTGTTATTCTTTGTGGTAGTGAGACCAAGAGTCGGACCAGGACTTTTCTTTGTAGTTGCACCCATGGGTTCGGTGTTGACGAGCCTGAGACATCATCTCTTCTGGAGTTTCCGCTTTACTCTTTTCGTAGCCGCTCTTGGTCCAATTGAATCAGCAACCTACAGTAACTGGTGTTCAAATAGCCGTTGTTGGGATCTTCTCCGCTTTATAGCTTCCGTCCTACAGCGGTCTTTTCCCTTCCAGTTGGTTGTACCCTTTACACTCTCTTAAGAGAGACTGGCATCTGGATGAAGAGTAAGAGGTTTCTGTAAACCCAATCGGCTCCCTTTTTCTTTCCATCGACAGGTAGGGTTGCCCTCTTTCTCGTTGTAGGCTTAAGGCTTACCTGTACTGTACAGGCCCTTCAAAAGGCGAAACTCTCGTCGTAGTTTGGCGACCAACCGCTTCGGATCCTGCTCCTTGGTAGTCGATGAAGCCACCACTAAGGCTATGAATAGGTCAGTATATCATTCTCTTAGGACATGACTCAGGGGTAGAGCAAAGACAACCTATCTTGCTGCTACGAGTACCTACTCAATAGCCGATTCTTTTCTGCTAATAAAATGTTTATCGGTAATCCACATCAGAGGAGAGGGGAAATCTCTTCTTAGGACGAGACCCCGGAACCTTATTACTCTTTATGAGGCAGATATGTCGACCATCTCTTTCAGAGCCTTCCTTTAAGAAGCAGGGGTCCACTACTTCTATTTCTATTACGAGAGGACCAAAGGGGTCTGTCTAATTGTATCAATAAGGAGCATCTTATTCTGTAATAACTTCTTCAACTTCCTTGAGGTAAGTAGCAAGAGCACGCCATCTACGCCTTGAACGGGGTTTTCTTAGTCCTTTCCCGCATTGAATGATCCTCCTTTCTTGCGTAAGACATGCAATTTTAGAATTCTCAAATTTCTCATCTGGTTGAATTGAAATGGTAGCTCGATTGCTCACTTTCTTGTTAGCCAGTGG
>NC_134555.1:34324544-34333488 GCF_025594145.1 Primulina tabacum
TTACTTTTAGCCACGCGGGGCGGCTATCCGCATGTGTCCCAAAGTGACGTCCAATGGGTATACTCGAGAAAAAGGGTTTGGAATTCGACCTCCCGGGGTCATTGACTCCTTTTTTGTTTAGGATCCCCTTTTTACATTCAATTCTTTATTGAGCCCGGTGTGGAATCACCATCATTACACATTAATTCTTGGTCTGGCTGTTGGTCTAGCGAGCCTTCCTAGCCGCCTAGAGTGCAGCCTACCTGCTGAAGACCGTTACGTAAGTAACTCCGTGCTCCATACAGGGGAAATGAAAGCAGAATTCGTTCGGATCCTCCCACATGTTCAATCTTTTTTTAGCGGTTTCCCCAGAGATTTTTATCATTAATGCAACCTTCATTTTGCTCATTCATGGAGTTGTATTTAGTACCTCTAAGAAATATGATTATCCGCCGTTAGTCAGTAATGTGGGTTGGCTTGGATTACTTAGTGTTGCGCGCCTAGGAGGGCAGCGCGCTTTGGGATGCGGAGGAGCTATTATCGTCCAGCTCCCTAACCTAATGCGGCACCGGGTTTGGACCGCAGGGAACCATAGCATGGGGGGACGTCTAATCCTTTTGCCGCCGCAAGGCTGGCTAATCGTACGCAGCAGGCTCGAAGACCCCTGGTTCTGGAAGGCACATGAGTCCGAACGCTATGTTGAATGTGCGACCGACACTACACTACGTAGGTACCTGTGCAGGTGAGGCGTCGGTCGGTCGTAGAAACGTCGGCAGCGGCACGAGGATTTAACGACCGGACGTGCTGCAACCTAGGGATCACCAGGCAGCTCTTTCGCTCTATAGGGATCGGGGGGGGCATAGCACAATTCTTCTTGGAGGAGGGTTGTTTGCCCGGGTGACTGATCCTGGCATAATGTACTCCTACCTATACACCGGCAACCGAAGTCGAGCATACATACGACAATCTTCATGCGTGAATAGCCGGGAGGAAAGAAAGGGCGGTAGATGATAATGAGAAAAGGCACCGCGTCTGGCCGGGCGGGCGGAATGGATGAGCGAAAGGTGTCATGCCATGTAGTGGGGAATATCCCGAGTCTCATGTAAGACAACTAAATACACCTCGAGGTGCTGCCGAGGAACTGAGGGACCTTCTCGAGCACAGGATAGGTAATTGAAAGATAGAGGTAGCCCATTCGTTATGGGGAATCAATGCTCCGGACCGAATAGAGCTTACCTACGGCACCTGGCTTTGGTTTCTTCGCTGCATATTAGTTTAGCTGCGCTTACGCGGCCGGTTTGGCTTCCTCTCTGGCACTTTCCTTACCTTACCCCCGCTACACTCTCACTCCAAGCTACGTCTGCTGAGCAAGATGCATTGCGATTTCCTCTTCTGTGGATGCACCGGAGTATGACCCGGGACGGGAAGAGAAAGACTTTTTTCTCCGGCGAGCTTTCTCTCGTAAAGCCAAAGACGCCCCAAGACAAGGGTCCGAAGGAGAAGAGGACATGGTCAATAGAACCTGGCTGGATCCGGGCTGGGATAGTGGCGCCCATTCAACATCAGTTCCGAAAGGGTTCGCTCATGCTGGAGGGAGCATCCCCACTTAGTGGTCGGTCCGCTAGTTCACGCAAATCCGAAGAAGTTATCACGGACGAGCCACATGCAGGGAAACTTGCACGTGTGGTTCTGGCCGGGCTTTCCTGAGGTATCTAATAACCTTGCTTCTGCTTGCACTGGCGCACCTCTCCTAACTATTGCCTATTTATTCTGGAATAATCTTTTTAGGAGGGACAATTTTACATATTTCTGCCAAATCCTTCTATTATTAAGTACGGCTGGTACCATTTCGATGTGTTTCGATTCTTCCGAACAAGAGAGGTTTGATGCTTTTGAATTCATTGTATTAACTCCACTTCCTACTCGCAGTATGCTCTTTATGATCTCGGCTTATGATTCAATTGCCATGTATTTAGCTATTGAGCCTCAAAGTTTATGTTTTTATGTGATCGCAGCATCAAAAAGAAAGTCTGAATTTTCCACGGAAGCCGGCTCGAAATATTTGATCTTAGGTGCATTTTCCTCTGGAATATTATTGTTTGGGTACGACCGGACAACTACCGATATCTATGAATATCTTTTCTTAGTTTATATATGTAAAATAGATATATCTATCTATATCGTAAACTATCGGATCGGGTATGACTTAGATGTGAAACTTGCAGACCTTATTGGTTGTAATATTGATCTTACGGGGGGAACGAAATCAAAGAATATATAGACTTGTAGAGACCCTCTATGTAGTTGTCTATCTAGGGCGATTGATCTACATCTTTCCCCATAGCCCTGGGGCTGTGTCTCGATCTCCTATGTGCGAAATCTAAGAGACTAGTTCCTATAGAGATTCCCCTTGGTCTAATTCCTACGCCTTATGACGAAAGTGGAGTCGGCGTGGCGTAAAGTGAAGATTGGGGGATTAGATAAAATTCCCTTCTGGGGTATTCCGAAGGTGTAACCTAGGCAACGAAAAAGGGGCCTGATACTTCAACTAGAGGAGCGACCAGTTGGTTCACCAAACTCCGACCCAGCGTCACACGTTCTCGAGGTCCGAAGGGATCTAGTGCCCAACTACCGACTCCTCCCGGAATTGCGTTATCGGAGCCGAGCCAGGAATGGCCGTTAGTGGGCACCCACCACTTTTCACGGTTAGAGAGGCCCTCTTTAATACATTAAGAAAAGATGTTTACAGGGGCCAGAACGACTCGGTCGTAGGAATTTAGACCACCTACGTGCTGGTAAATGAAAACCACCTCGACCGGATCAGAGTAAACAACAATGTCGAATCAGGCCGCCCCTTGCCTTGAAAGAATTCACACGCGGCCGCCAGCTTTCCCAAAATAAGGGGAGATCTGCTGCTTACTGCCCACGGAAACATCCGACCTATACGTCGTTCGCGTATCTTTCTGATCTCCTTTCCTCATCATATTTTTGGACCTGGTTAAAAATGGGGTTGATGGTGGTTAGCTAAAAGGGGGGAGAGAGGAGAGCCTTGGGGTACGCTCACTCCTGCATTTTTTTGTAGCACCTGGGAGCAGCCTTCTCCTTGCCGAGTTTTGCTTCTGATCTCTTTCTCAGTCCTCTAGTTCGTTACCTTCTATTACCGATCTTCTCCTGCTGCTCGCTTCGTTTGTTTCGTTGAGCTCGCTTTCTTTCGTTAGTTTCCTTTCTTTTCTTTAAAGAAACTAAAAAAAATAGAATATGAACAGCAGCAGCCAAATACTTTTAAATGAGACTAATCAGGGATGCTTCCATAAAAGACAACTACGGTATGCTATTTTTCAAGTATGTTGCGGTCAACACAGCTTCTGCCCAAATGAGGTACATTCATCCCAAACATCATAGCTCTAATCGTTTCCAATAAGTATCTATCTATTTTTCCTCTTAGCTATTCAAGGAGTATACGCAAAAGATCTCTGATGAACAGTGCCTCTAGAAATAAGATATTGAGAAAATCCCGTGGACATGTATTCTCCTCCAGAATCAGATCGTAAAATTCTTTTTTTCTTGCATTAGGAAATAATGTCTGGCTTGTCGATTGTGTGCCGTTCACTCCAACATGGCGAAAATTATGTAAATTGGAGTGAAAAGGTAAAGTTATTCTTGATGGGCCAGGAATGTTGGATAATTGCTGAAGGTAACCCGGAGGATGTGGCGAGTAAGTAACCATTTTCATCTTTTTTTGGTCTGGTGGGGCTATGCATGCGATCACAGTGTCTGTAGCTGATAAGACCCCATATATATGGAGGGGGCATTACAGACCCAAGAAAGGCATGGCTTACTTTGAGAGAAGTTAATGAACATGCGACCGCAAGTAAGCGTCAGTGCCTGGAGACTGAACAACATGGCCTGAAGCGGGGTAGTTACTGTATTAAGGTGAAGAACTTTTGTGATCAGCTGGAGGCTTTTGGTATGAAAAACTACGATGCCGATAATCTTAGTCAGAGCATGAAGAGTATAAATTGATTTATATGATGGGAGTTGGAAGTCTTTGCTACTGCATCAACATAACCCTTCCAACAGGACCTCGATGGCTTACTAAGCTTATAAAGGCAAGTCTGGCTTCCTTCTTTTGCCTTCAAGGGGACTATTGTTAGATGTGGTGTCAAGCTCCTTCTGCGCCGCTAGCGCTACTACTCATTTTTGTTCTATCTTCCTAGTGAGTTTTTCCCAGCCCAAGGGGAGCGAACTTTTTATGATTTCACTAGCCGTCGTAGAAGGGAAAGATGATCTATGCCCAAATCACGTCACGGGGTTGGATGCAAGTGGCACGATTTAAATTAGAATTCTTAAGGCAATCGGCACAGGCGAGAAAGACCAGTCCCTCTCCAATAGAAAATCCAGAGGGAAAGAGATTCCGATTAAGCGAGTGAAGTCACCTGAGGGTTAGAATCCGATGTAATCTTAGAGCTATTGACTGCCATCCTTAGTTAGTGGCCAAGCCGAGAATCTGCTCTTTGAAAGCTTGAACGGTGAAATCTTATTTTCTTATTGCGGGGTAGGTTTGCGTGGTTTGGTCACCGAAGGGAGTCCCTATCAACAGGTCTTAATCGAAGTAATGACCTATTATAGCGGTAGGTATGGACGTTTCCTGATTCTGGTCGGCATAGGCCTTGGTTGTACTGTCTGGTACGGGTATGCGCCAGGTACACACCTTCATGTTCCCGATACTGGTTTATTTACTCCTTTTGAGTCCTATGAACCATTTATGGATATGGAATATTATCGGCCAGGTTTTCATAAAGTCTCTATTCTTGAAAAGAGCGACATTGTTTCAGCATCGGTTGAAACAGCATTTAAGAATGAACCACCTTTCGCCGATATATCAGTACCAGCCAGCGGTCCAGTGCTAAAAGCTGTATGTTTAGGAGTAATGATTGCATTCTTTCTTGCGGTAGGCCTTGTTCCAAACGATTGTGGTGAAATAGCAGCACAGTTCAATACGATGCTCGGTGTTTGTATAAAACAAACTAGAAGTTTTAATACGTCTACTCACACTAATGATTTGAGTACTTCGAAAAGAAAAAAGAAAAAAGTCTCTCTTTGGGGAGCTGATCTGCTATCGAAGGAAATTTCATTTTTTTACTACTCAAAAAATATATACAATTTGGATGAGGATACAGTTCATAGGATACGAGAACAAGTAGAGAAGGGTTTATATTCTTTATCGCCTATAAGTATAAGGTTATGCCATCAGGAAGAATGTAAGAACATGATATATACGTTCAAAAGTCTTGAACCCAGTGGTTATCAAATACTTTTTGAGCCAGCGGAATCTGATAAACTTTTCTTTGATGCTTTATCCAGATTAATGAATAATTTATTCAATAATAATGATATAAATGGCATTAGAATGACTGCAAATAAGTTTTATTCAAAACTTATTGAAAGAGATGACATTAAATGTTTCTATCGCGTGGATTTAGCAAGATCGTTATCAACGATTGATAAATCGGATTATCTATTTATGCTCAAATCTGTTATAGGTAAAAATCTCCTATATTATTACATAGAAGATTTATTAAATGTGAAATATGTTAACTGTAGTGATAATACAGAAGCATATCTTAGTGGTATTTGTATACCGCCTGTTGGCAGGCTTACTTGCGTTCTTCATAGTCTAGTACTACACGTACTTGATGAAGAGATAACATCTCTATACCCTTCTATAAACTATTCACGTTACATTACAGAAGTCTATATCGCTAATTATGGAGATATAACAGAGGAGAATCTATATTCATTGCTTGATAAACTGGGCCTTTGTGGTGATCTCTATTCTATTAGACCGGGAAAGAAGACAAAATGTCTTATTGGAGAAATTGGTATTTCAAATGAAGGTAATATATATATAGATAGGATTGTAAAGCGTTCTTCATATACTTATCGTGATGTCTTCAATCGTATTGTAGAAAATTGTAGACTCACTGTTATAAACAGAGCAATCATGGAAAAAACCCATGCACCTTTTATTGATATCCCGCGCAGTTTATTGAATAGTATATCGTATCCAGCGGAAGCGTATGACATCAAAATGGGGTTGGGGTTTCGGTTTCTTCCAAGGCAGAGTCAATTCTTCAAGAATGAAAGTTGCCCGAAAGCTTTGAAAGGTTATCCTTTATAAAGGATTCTCTTGGGTTGTCTTATCATAGCACTCCTCTGAACGGTAGAAAAGGAAGGCTTCCTTGAATCGCCATCACCAGTCAGCCTATTATCATTGCCTTGAATACGAATATATCGAAAAAGTAATTCAAACCAGTTTTTCACTCTAAAGTAAGACAAGTTCTCTTTCAAGCGTTTAATCCTTGGCTCGCATACAAAGAAAACCCACCCGACTCAATCATCTTCCGCTTCATACGCTTCCCAAACAACCTCCTCTCACTCTGCGTCCGAAGCCAGACACATCGGATCCATCATCCTGATACTCCTTGTCACACTCTCATTTCCGACTCTACAATCATATGAAGTTCACTCCTTCGGATCCGCCTCACACAAGAAGACCTCCAACAACGGATTCCGCATTACACGTCCTTGAAAAATGCCTCTCGCTGCTTCTCCAAAGAAGAAGAAATATTCTGATTCTCAATCTCTGGCTTCACCCTATTTACTTTACGGATGTGAGACCGACTTCTCTTATAGAGCCTTTCTATTAAACTAAATGATAAAGAAGAAAAGGGGACTTGGATCTCAAGTAAGGAGGATGACCTTGTTTTTATGGCTCTTTCACCTGTCTTGTGTTTCACCTTCCATCCCTCCGCATAAAAATCACACACTTTTATCTCCCCTGATCAATAAAAGAAAAATGAGAAAGGGCTTCGGCAGCTTTAGGATAAACTGGGAGAATAAGTTGCCCACGTTAACAGTCTCCGTGAAGTGAGATTCATTTGTCTCAGGCCAAAGAAGCGAGCACTCAAAACCATTGAACTTTGATTAGTTATCCTGCGGACAAGGCACCACACTATAATAGTAGTTCAGGCTTGTTCTTTCGTTCAGTGAGCCTCTTTATTAAGGGAAGAAGTTTACTACTTGTCCAGTGTAGGTCCGTGAACCTGCAAAGATAGCTAGGTAAAGGTCACAGATAATAAAGGAAAGGTTAAAGGGTTCTTTCTCGTAAAGCACTATTTCTATCATTCCTCGCCTTACAAACAAGCGTAGATCTTTTTAGCAAAAGTGGATAGGACTAAGGAATAGCAGCAAATCTCTCATCTGGAAACCTCTCACTGCCAGCTTGACGGCTTGACTGCATTACCTTCGTCACCTTCCCTTTGTCCTTAACTGCTGACACCAATTAACAAGTAATCCCGGGTTTGTCTCGGGCAAAACATCATTTATGGATAGAAATAGGAATTAAGCCATTTGCCGACAAGCTCTTACTATTCAAAATACTCTCCTCAGGTCTTGTTTGGTCTGGAGTGCGGTTCAAAGACCATGTATGTTTCTGAGAAGACAAGCTACTGATGTGCGCTTTGACATCACAACCTTCCGCGGTGTAGTCCTTTTAAGTTAAGTAATAAGTCTCAAATCGAACTCTCACTTCCACCTATGAGCTAAAGTCGGCTAGACCTAAAAGAAAGCTCCTACTGATATCTAGTTCCGTCAGGGGAGGATTCACGACAAGAATTATCCAATTGAAGCAAACTTCGATTGAGCAATTCAAGTGACTAAGGGCGAGGGGGCCCAATCATTGCAGTTGAAAAAGAAGCGCTATAAAGCCTATAAGAGCTGTAAACTCCTGATATAGCCACATACGTAGTAAAGAAGGGTGGAACCCCTTATTCATAGAACTACTAGCATAGCAGCAGGAGGGGATTGTTATGCCTCGGAAAGATACATTGCACAATTTTGAAGTAAGTAATCGAGAGAGAGAGCCGTCGGTCACGGATTTCATCATGGCACCATTGCTCTATGAGTCAGAAGGATTGATGGCTGGCTGAACATGGGGTCCACCCACCGTAGCCCGAGACGCATAGGCATCTCAAACCCACGAGATACCTCTCAGCAAGCCTGCTGGAATAGGACAACCAAAGGAAAGGAAGGAAGGCACACCTTCAGGAAAGCCTTATGACACCTTATTAGCGAGACATCTAACTAATATTCTCTGCCTTCCTCAGTAAGAGGAGGCCTGAACGTCCTTGTGAATGGGCAGAGCCAGGTGCTCTTCACTTTTGTATGGTTATTGGATGGAGTACGAATGCCTTGGTGTAAGCCCTTTTGGTAGCTCTGGCGGCATCACATGCTAGCTGGGATATCCCCAAGTCAGCGGGTCAAGCAAGGGCGTCCCCCCACTCCTCATAATACTGAAGTCAACGGGGTGTTGTATATGCTTCTCTGCAAGAAGCCATCAACCTCGTCGTCTAATGCTTGTCTTTGTCTCGCTCAATCAACTTTCTGGTCGAAGAATCAGTCCATAGCGAGGAATCCAACCAAGAAAGGAATGAAATGGATATCATTCCTGTGCTCTTTCTTGCTACTTGCCTGTAGGGTTAGCACAAGCTAGGTTTTCCATCCTGTAGTAAGAAGAGGTTCTCCCTTAACTAACTGTGAGTGGAATAAGGCCAGTGAAAGCAGTCTGATAGGAAGGTTAGTTCCCCTCCTCTTTTAGATTCCCTTTAAGTCCTCTTTTAAGCCTTTCAACGAGCCTTTCCAGAAGTTAATGCCCTTATTCTAGTCTAGTTCCTCTTAGAACCGAATATCCGATGTGGCCTTTCCGCTGTCCGCTGTTAGGTTGAAAAGGATTCGAACTGCTCAATCTAACCGACCTATAAAATAGGACTTAGCGAGGGCAAAGGTGAGATTTAGATGCTAGACGGAAGACAACATCCTGTCACTACCATACCCTACATAGAGACCCACCCAGTAGACGGAAGCCCATAAGGCCCCATGTCCACGGTGCAACAATTGCCCATGT
>NC_134555.1:34333631-34337559 GCF_025594145.1 Primulina tabacum
TATGCATAGTAAGTACTATAGCCCCAATCATGGCTACTAATAAAATAAGACTAGGAACCAAAAACCAGACGGAATAGTTGGTATAAAGTAAATTGCCCAATGTTTCCAAATTAGTCCAACTTCGTACCTTTTCGGCATAAACCGTATATCTCAGAGAGGTCGTATTTCTTTGGGTTGGTAGTAATGGAATGCTTTCATTATCTAAAATAAAAAACATTTCCCACCAAAAGATCAGTCCAATAATACCACTCACTGGTTAATAGTGCAATACTTCTTCGTGAATCTTTGCTATTTGAATATTGAACATCATAACAACGAATAGGAATGAAACGGCTATAGCTCCTATATGAACTACTGGGAAGATCATAGCGAAAAAGTCGAGACCTAAGAAAAGAAGTAAACCAGAAGTATTGCAAAAGACTGGGATGGGAAAAAAAACGGAATGTACCGGATTTTTAGCACGTACAACCATCAAACCAGAGACCAAAGCAGGGCTCGACAAAACAGAAAGTATCATAGTACGTCGTCCTTCCCTGAAATGGAACTTTCATGCTAGTTCTAGCTCCAGCATGAAAGTCGATCTATTACGACCAGCGCGGTTGTTCGTATTTCATTTCCTTCTTCCAAGCCTTAGAAAGCACTCACTGAGTTACTTACGGAATCGCAAATATCTTTCCACTGTCCTAGCGAATTCCAAGAGTGCCTGGCGCCTACGGATTGCTTGCTAACCAAGCCATTCTGGCTTTCCACTCACTCGAGTCCGTTGGAGTATTCAGCTGTTAGCCTCCCCCCCACAATGTATTGACAATGTGGAGTAGTTAACCGTAAAAAGGACTTGAAACTCCAAGCTGAGCCAAGCTAGTATATATGGAAGAGAAAAATTCTACATCATTTCCTGGTACTAATGTGTCGATCACCTCATATGCTCTGTTACCTGGTGGCAACATGACATTATTATCCCTGAATAGGGGGTTTAGGATTTTCTCACCTAACTGCTCTTTGGTTGTATTAGCGACGGATTCATCCTATGAGTTGAAAGTATATCGTGGCGATAAGCTCCTCATGCGTTTCAGAGATTCATGCACAATGCTCACTAGCCCTCTTAATACATTAGCCAAGACCTTATGTCCTGAATTAGGTTCCAAAGGCTCTTTACCACATGATATTTTGAATAAGTCTAATATTATGATTTATAGTGATCAATTGATACCCTATCTTAAACAAGATATCCTTCTATTAGGTGGTGTGATGTTGAAGGCTCAAGATCTTTATAGGTCCCAGTATCATATTGATATCGAAGAAGTGATGACAATTTCCTCGCTATCCCTCAAAATCTTTAGAATGAATTATTTGGATGATGATATCTTTCCTATCCATATACCTACTCAAAACCAGGATTCCTTTATTAGGCGTGGTTATTATGGCGGTCATTTTGATGTCTATAAACCCTATGGCGAGAATCTTCACTATTATGACGTAAACTCCCTATATCCGTTCATTATGAAATCATATCCTATGCCATGTGGTATACCAGTCTGGCATAATAAATTGGAGAGCGTAGGATTGGATAGCTTGTTTGGCTTTATTGAGGCCTATGTTGTATGTCCAACTACTATATCAAAACCATTCTTGCCCTATAAAGATAAAAATGGTACTTTACTCTTTCCTACAGGTAAATTCATAGGAGTCTATTATAGCGAAGAGTTGAAGTTTGCACGTGATTTAGGTTACGATATTATCCCTCTTAGAGGATATTTGTTTGAGAAGAAGTCAAGTCCATTCGAAGGCTTTATCTCACACCTTTATGAAAGCAGACAAGAAGCTAAGAAAGCAGGTGATGAAGCTATGACCTTTATCTATAAGCTTCTTATGAATTCCCTATATGGTAGATTTGGTATGAATCCTGAAAGTACAGTAACAGAGATCTGCAATCAAGATAAATATGAAGAACTGATGAAGAAGGATAATTTTCAATCAGCAGAGAAGCTTACCGATCATTATTATATTGTCAATTACACTGTCAATAGTACCATAGTTGACGATACAGAGTGGAAGGCTCCTAAGATGTCAGCCGTTCAATTGTCTGCAGCTATAACGGCTTGTGCTCGTATTTACATGTATCCTTTTATTTCCAGACCTGACTGTTATTACACTGATACTGACTCTATAGTTCTAGGAAGTCCTTTATCTGACAATTTGATTTCATCCTTGGAATTGGGTAAGTTTAAACTGGAATGTAATGTAAGGAAAGGAATATTCTTAGCACCTAAGAGTTATATGCTCGAGATAGAAGAGGATAGACATATTATTAAACACAAAGGTCCTGCTAAAGAGTTAGTCACATCAGATTGGTTTCAAAGGCTATTAGATAATTTCTCTCTAACTGAGCAGATACCCACATCAGCTAACTTCAGAATAGATTGGAAGGAACTCAGGATTGTAAAAAAAGATTTGCTCCTCAAACTAGGACTACCACGGAGTACTAAAAGAGATAATGTCTATGATTCTAATAATGTATGGATAGACACTAAACCTATAGAAGTAATAGACATAGGAAGTCAAGATGCTACCACTATTCTCAAATATGAACTATTGAGGATGAATGATGAATCAGTCAGTCAGGAAACTAATGATGAATCGGTCAGTCAGTCCACTACTCTTCAACCTACTCTCTACAATACAAAGGCGGAGGCTAAGAAGGCTAGGATGGCTAAGGCTTAGATAGAGTTGAAGGCTAAGAGTAAGAGGTTGCCGAAGATCAATATTATATATATATATACTACCCTAATATTGATATGCGCCGATCGGAGTTGCGCTGTTCACTACAAACCAGTTATCTAGTTTCCCTTTTTTTGCTCTCCCTACTAGAATATGCTAAAAGAATAGACTGTTTTCATCACTAGTATTGTTAAAACACACTGTCTTTCTCCGAAGATAGATTCAATGTTGAAGCAAGCGCGCATCCGGGGCTAATAAGCTTAAGTAAGGCCTCAGTTACGATATTTTCCTTCTGCATTCGACCCAGTAGAAGTTGGAATTGCAGTGAAAGATGTAGTTTCTTTTCAGCCATTTAAAGTACTTATTTCAGGCCCTGGGCTTTGACTGTCCCAGCCTTCTAGTGATACATCCTGTATATTTTTAGTAAGCACTTTCAAAAGCTAGCATGTAGCAAGTCAAATCAAAGGAAAGGAGGAAAGAAAGGTGCTTGGGAAAGGGGATTTGTGCTCTTCATTAGCTGTTCTGTTGCTAAGGCCTAAAGCTTCCCGCCTGGGGAATAGGTTCGAATGAACTCAACTGGCATACCGTTCTTCTATCTAAATCTAAGTGAGCGCTTTAAGGCATATGCTCCTACTGGGATATGGATTGAAACCAGTGAAACTATCAGGCTGAGGAAACTTCCTACTTGTGCATATCCGTCTGCTCTGAGCGAGAAAACGGACACATATTGATCATTGACCTCCGCCAAGCATTAGTGGAGCGGTAAACTTGGCATCATAAGATGTTTGAAAGGTTGGAGGAATGAATGCCAATCTCATGTCGTTTTCATTTTCTGCGAGATCATCTTTGGGAAGACAGGGCACCAATATCAGATATGGAAAATGCACTCTTCCACCAATGTAATGCCAGGGTGTTTCAACTCATGGTAGGCTCGTCTCTCTGGCTAGAAGGAAATGTTTGGAATGTTATCTTAGTCCCTTGCTGCCGCCTTGCTCAAGCAATAAAAAGATGAACTCGCCTGGGCTGATGAGACCGGTTGTAGAGAGATTTTTGAAGCCCGCCCATTTAGATTAAGGGAGGCAATCAAGGAAAGGCAGGCGACCAAAGCGAGACTGTCAGAGTCCTGAAAGGAGAGCGACAGTGGGCGTGGTTCAGGTTTTGAGTTTAGGCAATGTACAATTGTAGTCGTTCACGTTTTCCCATGAAATGA
>NC_134555.1:34337693-34345742 GCF_025594145.1 Primulina tabacum
TGTACCTTTCTTATTATCCCGATCCGATCACCCTCCTGGAAAAAGAAACTCTTATTCACATCGATCGCTCACATATAGCATGGCAGCACTTGCGCCTTTAGTTGCTAGTGGCTAGTACGCATAAGTTATTTCCAAGGGCGGGATAAATAAGGTGTGTAAGGCTGGGCCTAAGAATGTACATCTAGGTGCTTGGCTAGTTACCGGTGATACCGTTTACTTTGAAAGGGCCCCGCCTTCTTTGCTTGAAGCTCAGGTATTCTTTCTTCGCCCACTTATGAAATTAAAGCATGCCCCGGGAGCAAACTCTTGCTCTTTTTTACCATAGGAAGAATCAATTACCAATTAAAGTCTCCAATTAGGATGGGTTAAGGCATGGCGATAGGTAGACAATCGAGGTCCAAAATGTTGATTAATCGGTATTTCGACAAGCAAGCCAAATAGAACCTGTAGTAAGCATGAATTGTTTGATGTTTTTCCGCTGTTGAATCAAAAATAGATGTTGACATCTTTAAATAACAACTAATAAAGGAGTACCCAACGGGGCATGCTCTCCAATTCGCATGATGAGTATCAATTCAAGTACCACCAAATCCGCATTCTCCCTATATCTTTATTCTATTTTTTTTCTTTTTTGCATTACTGCCAATCAGTATAGTTCCAAGCCTTCTCATTCCATTGTGACCTAGGATTCATTCGTACCTTACTTGGAATTCGCCAGAGCGATAGTTCTTCGAAAGACGTGAACCACGAGTGGTGATGGTGGCTGGTTCATCCTCAAGGCAGGCGAGAAGGCATAAAGAATCGGCCCACCTTTCCATATCGAAGACCAGCTCTTCCACACCGAGATACCATCATGTTAGTCAAGTTATCATATTCTTTGTTCCTCAAGCGTTGCTAGGTGGTGTAATGCTTCTAGCTCAAGTGCTTCTTATGACCTGGTTGTTCTTTACCCACGATGACTTGGTCAGTCACCGGGGCCATGATGAAGTCAGTTCCCTTTGCCCCTCCCAATATCCAGCCTGGAAAAGAAATAATGGTATCTGTCCCCAATACTGGAGGACAGTACCCTTCACTCCATTTTCCAGTTCCCTTATCATAGCACTTCCAGATGAGACCATACCGAATGAACTCAATGTCATCGGCAGGTTTCTTCCAAGAAGTTGCACAGATTGGGGCTTCAAAGAAACTGGATAATTGAGGATCTGGTGTTAGTAGGATGGAGTTATACCAGGACAACCACTTGAGCCACATTTTAACCCCCTTTTTTATTAATGTTCGCTCAAGTATCTCCCGTTCTCCATCAAACAGAAGTTCTTCAGGAACCAGCCTAATCTCTTTTCTTTTGGCTTAAGTTCCTTCCGAAGCAAATCGACTATTAGTCCCTTTAGATAGGGATTTATGGGTTTACCCCTACCAATCCACCACTCTAAAGGTAATCGACTGCTATGGGGCGGTTTTGTAGAAACGACCCATAGTCTCTCCCACCTCTTTGAACGGCGAGAGGAATAGAGCCGTGACCGAGCTCTAAAACCGGCTCCAGCTAGACGGAATAACGTGTTAGGATTTTCCACACGATATAACTGTGCAAGCTGGACCAGTCCTAAAGTTGATCGAACTGTTAGGAGAGCCTTTAAATAAATTGGAGTGAACGAAACCTATTTAACCAAATACTTTTGAGTTTGCAAACTCAAGACAACCAGTCTCAGAGATAAGAGACTTATCTTTAGAGATGGAAACTCCTAGTTTTCCTAACAGTTCCTCATACTTTGCCGCAACTTGGGGATGAGCTATAACAACATCATCACCCAAAACCGCATACTCCTTAAAACACCACCTTTTAAGGCCCATTGTTCTGCCGCTAACCACACTATATAGTGATGGGATAAGGCAAATAGGGCCCAGGAGGAGTAATAACCAAGTAATTGCCCGGCAATGAACGACACTAGGCGTGGTTTCCGAACCAACGGTTTCCACAACCAAAATGAGTTCAAGCCCAAAGAACTATTTACAACTACAGATGCGAAAGACGGTCCAAATAAGAACTAAAAAAGAGTATATATAACGGACAACGGCCATCGATCTGTAGCCGACTTCAGATCAAATGAATAAACATTATTTGGTCTGTATAATGCTTCTAGCTGGTATTACCCATGATTCTTTAGTTCCGATAGAACTAACGTCTTGGCATACCTTACCTTAGAGGATCATTCAAGAATAAATTAGGGTATAAATACCTCAGACATAATCTAATAAGCCCTTCTTCCTTATAAAAAATCCTCCTTGGAAGAATACATAGATTCCTTGTATGGCTATGTCCAGAAAGAACAGGCATTAGTCAGTCACCCTACAAAAATACTTCCCCGAGGAGATTAGGAGGGTCCTTCAGAAACCAAACTATGAAGAAGTCGTTTTGTCCACCTTAAGACATATTGAAGCATCACTTCTGCGAAAGTACTTTCAGCTCAGGGTCCTAGCGTAAAAAGTAGACATTCTGACGGAAATTCCCTTATTATGGAACAGCGATTCGAAACATTCGGAATGAAGCTGTCAACCATAAACCAAAGATTATCAAAAACATTCCAAAGAATCTCCTAAAACCAAGGTCCGATGAGAAAGGCAAAACCTGTTCCCAACAGGCTTGCAAGTTAGATGACCAAACCAAGGAAAAGCTCCCCTTTCTTCGGAAATCTGAACCATCTGGCATGATAAGACTAGACTCTACCTTCAAAAAATTCATCAACTCCAGAGGTCCTGCCGTCAGGTGCTGCACTCCCCATATCCCCTGAGACTGAATATGAGAACCATCGGTGTTGTTCAGATTGGAAGTCCCAATCATCATCGGAGTCACTCCATTCATGATTTGGAATATTCCATCCTTTAGGGGGCTTTCTTGCTCCGAACTCTTGGAGAAAAGCTACCACCATAGCTCCCTATGTCGGTATGGATCTTGAACCTTTTCTAAATTCAATAGCCTTCAATCTGTTTTGTACGTGGAATAACCCCTATAATAGGATAACGAAAGAGATCTGTAAATGCTAAACTCTAGTCTTTGTATAGGTCTACTAGTCATAGGTTGATATAAAATGAACTCTACCGGAGCTAGGTATTTGAAGAACTTTCCTTTTCTTGTTTACTTTCGTCTGCCTTTTCAGTAAAATCCGTACATTAAACCGGACACCCGAAAGCCTTACCAACTAGGTTTACGTTACTTACTGGCTAGCCTAACAAGAGAAGTACTGGCCAATGGAAGTACTTACTTAGCCTACCGAGCCTATCAATAAAGGAGAAGCGGACAGAGAGCCAGCTAAGCCATATTTACCGAGTAGAATGAATGTATGTAGATTGGACGGCAGATCAGGGCATTAAAATTTTAGGACTCCTACAACTTCAATCTTGGAGAAAGGTGAGTGGGCTATTGGATCGAGCAATGGCTGGCTCGGTGCTCCCCCCAATTCATTTTGTTCTGAAAGGATTTCTAGAGCCGGGGGAACGCTCGAACTTGATGCGCTAGAAGCTCCTGCGGGGAACATCATATTTGCGATGGGGGTATTACTTCGGCATTGATGAGCGCATGTAGTCACGTTTTTTCTTTCTTATCAATGAAGAAGAGAGCATAATGGGTACAGGAGACTTCATTACGAGAGTGCTTGCTTGGATCAAGTCGCGTAGCCGCTTTCCTTGCAGATTTTAGGGATTCAAAGTTTATTATCTAGGCTTCGATTAGCATGTGTTAAGAATATGATCCTTCCTTGCTCGGTTGAGCAAGCCTAAAATCCCTGCTTTAAAAGTTCTAATAAAACAAGCATGAAGCATAACATAATTGTTCAAATGGAGTTACTGCTGACTCACTGCTTAAAGAGAATAAAAAAGGCGTTACAGTTCCTAATAAATAGAGTGCTTAATGAACAAAAGAAGGGATTGTTCGAAAGCCTTAGCTGTGGATGCTCAAAAAAGAACGAATAGAAGAAGGACTTGGACGAAAGAAAGCTGTTTACTTACCTATTGATCTTGCATGGTCTTTCTCAGCACGAGTCTTGCTCTTATAGAGAGAGTCTGCCGCACAGTTTCAACATGAAAGACTATTCAACAAGAAGGGGCCGTAAGAGACCAGTCTTGACTCTCTAGTCTCTGTCCCGTTGTAAGGAATCCTCAAGAAGTCCTCAACTTGATGACAGCATGAGCTTCGGTGCTACTACTTATCATGATAGGAAGGTCCACTCAAAGTAAATATACAGATTCCATTTCAATCTATTTTGCCCTCTCACTCTTGTGTTCCTATAAAACGAATAAAAAATTCGGATCAGGCTATTCTCGCCTTCTTGTCTAACCTAATAAGAACTAAAATAAAGGAGTTTCTCTTACTTTATGGAACGAAGCCTATTCAGGCGGATAGAATCATTTCGTATTGTGTGACAAAGAGACTTCCTTTTAAAATAAAGCAATAAAAGGCAACGTTTGAGTTCTGACTATAGCTGCAACCTATCTCATATTGGGGAGGAAGATCAGAATTAGAGAGTAATAAAAAAGCAAGAATATGGGCTCGCGTGAGTAGGAAACAAAAAATATCTATTATAGTTCTATCATCAGCTATGGGTTCGAATCTAAGAGAAATTCTAGACAATGTTTATTATCCTGAAATCTTTTTGTCTTTTCTGAATGATAAGGAGAGAAAAAAAATGGGATCAAAAGAGAATGCCATTTTTGAGTTTTATCAACAATTTGCTTGTGTAGGTGGGGATCCGGTATTTTCTGAATCCTTATGTAAGGAATTACAAAAGAAGTTCTTTCAACAAAGATGTGAATTGGGAAGGGTTGGTCGACGAAATAGAAACCAAAGACTGAACCTTGATATACCCCAGAACAATACATTTTTGTTACCACGAGACATATTGGCAGCCGCTGATCATTTGATTGGACTGAAATTTTGAATGGGTGCACTTGACGATATGAATCATTTGAAAAATAAACGTATTCATTCTGTAGCGGATCTTTTACAAGATCAATTCGGATTGTCTCTGGTTCGTTTAGAAAATGTGGTTCGCGGAACTATATGTGGAGCAATTCGGCATAAATTGATACCGACTCCTCAGAATTTGTTAACTTCAACTCCATTAACAACTACTTATGAATCTTTTTTTGGTTTACACCCCTTATCTCAAGTTTTAGATCGAACTAATCCATTGACACAAATAGTTCATGGGCGAAAATTGAGTTATTTAGGTCCTGGAGGACTAATAGGGCGAACTGCTAGTTTTCGGATACGAGATATCCACCCTAGTCACTATGGTCGTATTTTCCCAATTGACACATCTGAGGGAATCAATGTTGGGCTTATTGGATCCTTAGCAATTCATGCGAGGATGGGTCATTGGGGATCTCTATAAAGTCCGTTTTATGAAATTTCGGAGAAGGGTTACGATTGCTTTATTTATTACTAGGTAGAGATGAATACTATATGTTAGCGGCAGGAAATTCTTTAGCGTTGAATCGGGATATTCAGGAAGAACAGGTGGTTCCAGCTCGATATCGTCAAGAATTCCTGACTATTGCATGGGAACAGGTTCATCTTCGAAGTATTTTTCCCTTCCCTTTTTCCTTTTATTGAACATAATGATGCGAATAGGGCTTTAATGAGTTCTAATATGCAACGTCAGGCAGTTCCGCTTTCTCGGTCCGAGAAATGCATTGTTGGAACTGGGTTGGAACGACAAGCAGCTCTAGATTCAGGGGCTCTTGCTATAGCACAACGTGGGGGAAAGAGCATTTATATCGATATTGACAGGATCCTTTTCTCAGGGAATGGAGATATTCTAAACATTCCATTAATTATGTATGAACGTTCCAACAAGAATACTTATCTGCATCAAAAACCCCAGGTTCGGCGGGGTAAATGCATTCAAAAAGGAAAAATTTTAGCAGATGGTGCTGCTACGGTTGATGGCGAGCTTGCTTTGGGGAAAAACGTATTAGTAGCTTATATGCCATGGGAAGGTTACAATTCTGAAGATGCAGTACTCATTAGTGAGCGTTTAGTATATGAAGATATTTATACTTCTTTTCACATACGGAAATATGAGATTCAGACTCATGTGACAAGTCAAGGCCCTGAAAGGATCACTAACGAAATCCCGCATTTAGAAGCCCGTTTACTTCGCAATTTAGACAAAAATGGAATTGTGATGTTGGGATCTTGGGTAGAGACGGGTGATATTTTAGTAGGTAAATTAACGCCCCAAATGGTGAAAGAATCGTCGTATGCACCCGAAGATAGATTGTTACGAGCCATACTTGGCATTCAGTATCTACTTCAAAAGAAACTTGTTTAAAACTACCTATAGGTGGTAGGGGCCGGGTTATTGATGTGAGGTGGATCCAGAAACGATTCGTATATATATTTCACAGAAACGTGAAATAAAAGTAGGCGATAAAGTAGCTGGAAGACACGGAAATAAAGGTCTAATTTCAAAGATTTTTCCTAGACAAGATATGCCTTATCTGCAAGATGGAAGACCTGTTGATATGGTCTTCAACCCATTAGGAATACCTTCACGAATGAATGTAGGACAGATATTTGAATGTTCGCTCGGGTTCGCAGGGGTCTACTAGACAGACATTATCGAATAGCACCTTTTGATGAGAGATATGAACAAGAAGCTTCGAGAAAACTAGTGTTTTCTGAATTATATGAAGCCAGTAAACAAACAGCAAATCCATGGGTATTTGAACCTGAGTATCCAGGAAAAAGCAGAATATTTGATGGAAGGACGGGGAATCCTTTTGAACAACCCGTTATAATAGGAAAGCCTTATATCTTGAAATTCATTCATAAAGTTGATGATAAAATCCATGGACGTTCCAGTGGACATTATGCGCTTGTTACACAACAACCCCTTAGGGGAAGGGCAAAACAGGGGGGACAACGAGTAGGTGAAATGGAGGTTTGGGCTCTAGAAGGTAAAGGTGTTGCTCATATTTTACAAGAGATGCTTACTTATTGATCATATTAGAGCGCGTCAAGAAGTACTTGGTACTACGATCATTGGAGGAACAATACCGAATCCGAAAGATGCTCCAGAATCGTTTCGATTGCTTGTTCGAGAACTACGATCTTTAGCTCTGGAACTGAATCATTTCCTTGTATCTGAGAAAAACTTCCAGATGAATAGGAAGGAAGCTTAATCGGAATGAATCATAATTTTTCTTCTATGATCGATCGGTATAAACATCAACAACTACGAATTGGATTAGTTTCTCCTCAACAAATAAGCGCTTGGTCCACTAAAATCCTGCCTAATGGAGAGATAGTTGGAGAAGTGACAAAACCCTATACTTTTCATTACAAAACCAATAAACCGGAAAAAGATGGATTATTTTGTGAAAGAATTTTTTGGCCTATCAAAAGTGGAATTGATCTATGGTAAATTTTTGAACAAATAAATAAGAATTTCGCCTCGTAAAAAAGACTTTTTTGTTTTGTTGGAAAGAAATTTTGTTATGTTCGAGCAAGCAAAAATGGCATGGTTACAGGAGTTTATCCATCGCATATAGGCTTTTAAGGTCATCGTGGCATAACTGTCGAGGTGAAGTCAGGACCTAAAAGATCGAATGGAACAATACATAGACAAGTAAATCCCTTATGAATTCCAAGGTACTCCTTTACTTTAAATTGACTTTAATTATTTATCGAATTAGAACTATATTGAAATTTCATTAAAATTTTAGGGATTCATCATTCGAGGGGAAGTAGACTACTCAAAAATTTCACATTTCATTTATGTCGTAATTGAATAACGAATTAAGAAAATCTAACGAATAATAAATAAAAAGAAGCCGTAATAAATGAAATATTCCTTAGTCTTCACTGGGAACTTGAGTAAGGAGTAGATCTTTTTGTTTTTGGGTTTTCTAGAATTTGAAAGTGAGAACTCATTTCTTTATTTGGTGTACCTACTTGAGCCGGATGAAAGGAAACTTTCACGTCCGATTTTGACGGGGGGGGGGGGGGGGGAGAGATCCTATTCGAATATGAAATCCAATCTTGGAAATACA